>NW_026865279.1:0-64865 GCF_026571515.1 Ruditapes philippinarum
ACAAACCTAACAACAAAGTAGTTCTCAAAACAGCCTTAAAAACTAGCGATGTAAAAAGAAAGGGATTATTTTCATTTTGTTACAATATCCAACAAATTACAACGCATTCAAAGTTTAGCGATGTTCGATTACCGAATACTGCAAATAAATTGGGACTGTCTAGTTAGTGGATGGAATATATACATGTGTTACATGCGGCTGTTATTTGGGCGAGAAAGATTTTTGCTAGATTAAATTTTTATTCAGTGTTTAAACAGGTTTTTTTTTAAAACACCTCGAAAAATAATAAGGATTAAAACACGAAATGGAAAAATTTCAATTTAGAATTACAATGTTTTGTTTTTAAATTGAAGACTACTGGACGTATACTTCAAGGTGGGCAGGGGTAGCGCCGCTCGTTAGGGTGTGAGAGTTCTGGGGTTCAAATTCTAGTCGAATGGGCACCCTTTTGTTTTGAAGTGTTTTTTAAAGGAAGTAAAACCGATACCAAAGGGGATAAAGTGTTGGCTGTCATAAAAAATGAACTTAAATTTATTAATGCCAATTTCTAGTCATGCAAAAATTCCCATATGTTTCAATCTCAAACTTTATAGTTAAAAAAATCCCAAAAACGCATGGTCGCTGGTAAGAGAATTATTAGTAATATAAAAATAAACTTTACAGGAAAATACATACAGATAGCAGATGATTCAGAAATTGCATAAGATCAGAAAAACCACGAGCTTGCAGCCCCTTTTGATTCTGAATACTTTCGAAACAATAGTCATTAAAAGTTTGAATATCTGTATTTTTTTAAAGGCACGATGTGCTTTCATGCGGGAAAATTTAACGGCAATACTATTTCATGTTTTAGTCACAAAAATGAATAAAAAAAATAGGAAAAACAGGAGTTGTATTCCTAACCATGTATGCACCATGGTTATATTACATTGAAGCAAAATAATTATATAATATAAATTAAGAGTAAAAATTACCTTTAGTTCTTGTCAGGTTTTTGTTTTGCCTTTGTTTCTTTTCCTTCCATATAAATCACAACACTTAATGTCCTATTAAATTCATTCCTTTTCCTTTCCCCCCTAATTGTTTTGCTATGTTTTTGAATTATAACAAATAAAATCCAAATAAAAATATCGGATTTCACCTTTTGAAAAAATAGAATTACCTTACGGAACACGGGTTTTGAATGTATTATCGACCATGGGACGTTTATTAAACTTTGTAAAATGGTATCATCTTTGCTTTTTAAATCAATGATTTAGTATTATTTAGTATTCAATTATATCATTACATTTGTACACATTAATAATACGTGGCGGCCGCAGACCTAAAATATCTTAAACATTTGACTATGTACTGCATGTTTGTGGAGAAGGGTCGAATAAAAACCTACCCTTTATGAATTGTCTGCTTAGATCTGCGAGTTGTGAAGTAAAGCGTAACCACATGGAATTCAATTTACTTCCCCTAATTGTTTTTTTTTTAATATGTGACAGGACAAGTACGATTAAATCAATGTCATTGGGAAAGGTAATTTAATAAGCAAATATATCACCAGCGTCTTAGGACTTTAAAATTAATAATTACCCGATTAAAACGGCTATCTCAATTTGTGATTAGAAATGGTAAAATATTAAAGGCCTAGAATTTTGGAACATTAACATCGTTGATAGGCATTAAACAGGCATTAGATTCGTTACCAAATATGGACAAAAATTTAAAAAAACTGCTTACCTGTGACCTCACTTTACTGGTATAAAAAGGACGGCCCTTCTAATGTTTTTGGAAGAAACAGTCTCGCTTTAGATGAGACAACGTGTTTCCGGTATAATTCTTATTTTAAAAACCTAATTTTTTCGAAATTAAATTCGGTTAACTATCAAACAGTTGTTACGAGAGGGTGCCCAACTTATTTTTGGGCAAAAAGGAATCCGTGCTAGTAAAAACAATGCATCGATATTATCGTTGGCGGTGTTGTGTATTATTTGTTTTTTTTTAAACCTTATATAAATATACATTTACAATTGTACTTTAACTCGATTGAAAATAGTAACGTCACCTAAAATTAGAGACAAGTTGAAGGGTATAGTTTTAGGGCTTTTGAAGACTAACCGCAGCTATAGAAGTATTCAAAAGGAAGCTTTAAATCTATGGGTTATAGCATTTCTTTGGGCTCCATTTAGGAATATTCGCTACAAATTTTAGGGTCACAACGCAAAGAGTTAGTGTCACTTCTCCGAATGTTACAGGGGGGGACATTGACAAAACGGCCCACGGCGGCTCACCTGACGGTCAATAGGAAGGTTGGCCGTATTCTAACAACAAAGTGGAATCCGTCTACTCAAAGAGAAAATGGCCTCAAGATTTTTGGGTGTGTCAAAGAACTAAACTACTCAATAAACATTATCAACAAAAATTCTCGGAAACCAGTCGAAAATTTACGCAAAAGATATGTTATCAAATTTAAAAATCAACTTTAACACTGGCTCAAATTTAGAAGAAGCGCAGGAGCCAGATCTTTGGCAAGCTTTATCTCAAAATTAAAAAATGCAAAACCAATGGAAAAAAACTTTGTCACTTCGGATGAAGCTATGTTTTTTTACTTAGGGCGGAAGTTATGGGTGAAGAAAGGTTTGTTTATATTAAAAAGGGGATAACCTTGTTGGAGAATTTGAAGGGTTTGCCTAAACATTGATCTTTTGCTTTGGGGTGTTCTAAAACGTCGGTTGCAGAGAAGCGGCAAATAAACCCATGCTTGTCCGGTTCTCACAGGGCACTAAAGGACAGTGGTGCAACTTGATCAAGAAACTATAAATAAGACTTTAAAATCGGCTGGCCAAAAGCATTGTAAAATGATCACAAACTGTCATGGGTCTCATATTGAACATTTATTACAATGAATGAGTATTATAAATTAATTCTTGAAAAATTTTGTTTTTTGTTCAAAAATAAGTGGCGGTTGTGCGGGCACCTTTCGTACAATCCAATACGTAAATAAGAATATATTGTCCTTTTTAATTTTTTAAGATTTAATGTAAATTAAATATTTGTAACAAAGCAACGGAAATTTAGGATATGGGTCTTGATGCTTGTGATTTGTTTTTAAAAACATAAATTAAGATGTGCATTATCACATGGATAATGTTAAACGGTCAACGCTTAAAAGCTGCAATATTTCAAGAAAAATTAAATTGAGAACAATGAACAAGATTTTAAGAAAAAGAAAAATTATTTAAAATTCAAGTTATAATTTACATGTACTGTTATGTTATGGGAGTAGGGACTGATTTTGCATTATTTTTCACCATGTTTTTGCGTGCGTTACTAACGCAGTAAGGGCATTTGCTTTTTGACACTTTTTTGGTTTTTCCATGGATTTTAGTGCTATTTGCAAAGTTTAAACTATTTTCTTTGATAAATACACAATATTTTTCTTTTCAAAATCTTTTATTATTTTCATGAAAATAAGCAAGAATATGGAGGTATGCTGCTTTAAAGCTGCATTCCTACAGATAAGTCACAATATTTCAAGACCTCTTTTCGCATCATGCCATCCAAAACATACCAACTTCAGTATCATAATTTCAAGGATCATACCTTTTCAAAAACGAGCAATTTAACTAAGAAAATACCGTGTGAAACACAAAACCCCGAAAACACATTTCAGGCTGGCATAGAAAAGCAAAATTGATGGATAGAAACGACGTTTTCTACGAAGTAAGAGTAAAATACAACGAAAAAAAAAAAAACAAATGGTTATCGGAGTACCCTTAAGAAATTCGAATTCTTTCAAATTGTGACATCGGCCGTAGTTTATTTTGTAAAGAGGGTCATTCAAATTAATAAATGTATTGCACAATTTGCAATAATCAATCGCAAACGTCCAGCACTTATTTAAAAAAAAATATCGCTTATGCAAAATCTGAATGAAAAAAACGACAACTAAGTTAGTCGCTGTAACAGACAAAATTGTGCTTTATGTAACTTACCTTATGGAGGAGACTGTCAAAAATTCAAATGTGGAAAGAAACAAAAAATATAATAAAACACTAGCTGTAATGCCAAAAAAATGTAATTTATGTCATTATTTGTAACGACAAACAACATCAACAACAGCAACAACAAAAAAACACAAATCCTTTTATTTATTTAATGGTCACAATTACATGACAACAGACATTGCAAAAGTACTATACTATTTTAACATAGGTGGGTAAAACCAATGATCAGTACTATATAATAATAATAATAATAATAAATAATAATAATAATAATGATAATAATAATAATAATAATAACAATAATAATAATAATAATAATAATATAAGAATCCCCGCCAAAAACGTGGCAGTTACTGTAAAATAAATACATGTGCAAAATATTAATAATAACAGATGACAAAAGAATAAAAGAACAATATGACGAGGTAATTACAGATAATAAGAAAAAACAACGGTTTACCCTATCAATACACAAATATAACTGGTCAAAAACTTTATAACAAATTAATAATATACCAAACATAATTTTTTAGAGAAAGAAGATATTTCTACATAAAAACAGCAGCCTGTATATAAATCTATATAAACAACACAATAATGCAATAAATTGCGACGTTACCAAAGTGCAGTAGTATATTGAGATATTTGTTTGTTTTGCATGTAAGATTGAAATATATTTTTACTGTGTGAATACCAGATGCAATGGCATAGCTGGTGTTCATGAATGAAATATATTTTCATCTTACATGCAATACAAACATATTTTTCTTTTTTTAATTTCATGCTTTAAAAGTGATTTTAAGTACTTTATACTGATTTTCCCGCGTAACGTGGCACATTTCCCTTTATGACGTCATCAAATTAGGACGTCACATCATCAATTTTAAAATATTGTTCTGTAATCTTTTTTCTTATTTTGTTATATTTCTTTTTTTATAAATTTCACCAGTGGTTTATTAGAATATAGTCATCTAATATATTTTAGTAAAACACTGGAAAGCATGAAATAAATTGTTTTATAAACACGACTGAAGTTTATTTATGAAAAAGTCTCAATTTTTACTAAACAAAAGGACGTTGCTTTATTATTAATTTGTTATAACTATTCCTGATAGGTTATAGGATCGTTTATCAACGTTTTTTTTGCAACAGAACCCTCGCTTAGCGGCTAGGATGGTCACAAGAACGAACTTAAAATCGAAACATATATTTGTATATATAATTCTACTGTTTTAAACACAAAATAAGCACGTTTTTTTCTGATGTTAAAAAGTAATAAAAAAAAGTTGAAATCCATTGAAAAAATGAGTCATATTGTCAAGTTAAACCATCACATTAGACATTAATGGTATCGGGGCCAACCGCACTGCGTTGTAATAGAATCCATCTCCGTCTACGTTGTTATCATTTTGTGTCAATTCTTAACAATTTTCAAAAGTTCCAAAATATGGTTGTTATGGCGTCACCTCGTCAAAACTGTACAGAAGTGTTTGCATAAATGGCAATTAATTGTACCGTTTGCATATAATAAGTTGGAAGAGTATTTATGTGGACTCCCGTCTCACTAGATGTTTCCAGTAAAACATTAAAACATCAAGTATAATTTATTCAACTATTTTATCCACCGCTTCTGCGACGAATTCTCTCTTCTTATTTAAGCCGAAAATATGATTATCAGAATGAATTAGTTAAACAGAAGATTTTAACCAATTGAAAGGGGGGTTAAAATGTTATGATTAACTGATAACATTAACAATTATGTGCTTTTAAACTTAGTTTTACTAACATGAATAAAGATCTTATAATTCAAAATGGCTTCCAAAAAAACAAACAAAGAAAATATATTAATTGATCTGAATTACTTCTGTAAAAAGAAATTACCAAGATTGCTTAAAAGTTTAATAAACAGTGTCTCAGTTAATTAAGATAATCTTTATATAATTTCAATAATAAATTTATCGATCTTTCATAGTTTATAGAGAAATTACTCTTTTAAATATTAGCTTCAGAATGTCAAAATAGAGATGAATAAAGAATCCCTAAAGAAAGCCTAACAAGACAAATTTGAAAATGTTGCAGGCTCGGTTTGATTGAGCCTGTTCATGGACGGTAATGGAAAGTGCAAGTTACCGCCCACGCTCCCTAGCACCGGCTTAAGCAGAACTCAACATTTAATCATGGTAATGGTGAAATTTTGAATTTAGAATCAACCACAGATGTGTTCATACGGCGATTATCATGGAACCTTCAATGTGACACTTTGTGTGCCATTCCATGAAAAGCGGCGTATGGTCCCCAAGTAAAAGAATGCGTGTGCCCTTAACGAGAAAACAATGGGCGGAACTAAATAAAATGGAATTTTGAAAGGTTATGAAGTCTGCATATCACATATATGACGTCAAAAGACAAATTTAAAAAGCAGGCAACATATCCCAAGGGTGATTTTAACAGTATTCAAGTAGGAATATTGGAACCACCCAACTAGAAAAATTCCAAAAAGCAAAAACATAAAAGTACCACAAACACAACAATATTGTCGTGCTGAACGATCTTTAAGTATCAAAAGTATAACATCCCTGATTGAATGTACGGGGCGACTTTTTACAGCCCCCACACGGCGTAAACAACGCTGATGTGGCGATAAAATAGAGAGAAATAAGGAATCCCTAAAGAAAGCCTAACAAGACAAAATTGAAAATGTTGCAGGCTCGGTTTGAATGAGCCTGTTCATGGAAACCACGTGAGATGCCTCATAAATTTCTGAATACAAGAGGGAGCTAACAATAAAATAGAGGAGACATTTAAAATGTAACAACTCATTTGACTGGTCTGCAAATAACAGCCATCCAAATGTTACTTAACAAATCCTTTAAGCTTATCATTTCTTTACATAACTATTCGAAAATACATAATGAAACATTGAAAAGTTGAACATGAAACAATATTAACATTTTCTACAAAAGATGATAATGAGACTAAGAATTACTAAGCAATCAAAATAATCAATATATTTACTGTGTAAATGCTAAATCTAAATATTGTATCTCACTAAGTTTAGGCCATTGTAAGTGAAAATAGTGTATATAATTGTGTAAAAGGATTTAAGGCCATGCTAAGTGACGGTAACAGAATATCAATAAGTTCTACAAAGTAACAAAACAGGTCAAACGTAGTATAATATTAATATACATGTATATCCAATGATAAAAAAAATGAAATGGCCATAAAACAATATAATATTGACAATTTAATACCTTAAAGGTTTAAAGTAATTGCTGTTTAAAGCCTTATTTCTTGTAAATTATTCATGAATATTTTACATGATATACTTTTTGAGTAATATTATGCAATATTAGATCATAATGATATAATCTGTTGTGGTAGGAATCCAACTTAACAACACTTTAAAAAGAATAAGTTACACCTACTGTCCTAGGATGATAACTTGAGCCTTTGTTTACATAACAAAGACCAATAACAATGTGAAAAATAGGTAAGGCAGATCAATGCCACAACCTATAAAAATGAAAATAAAACTGCATGTTATCATATGTCTTGTTAGCGAAGTAGGTAGAGCAACCGTGTCAGTAATGTTTTACCCGTACAGGCAGAAGTTTGACTACTAGTACGACACATTTTTTTTTACCCCAGAACACTCAATTGTTCAGAAAACAAGTTTGACCGTTTTTTTTTCATATACATAGTTACATGAATATGAGATCGAATATTTTATTACACTGCGATCAAAAAATACAAAAAGAAAAAAGAATAGAAATGAAAATAAATAGTTTAATCATATTTTATTGCTTATATATACATGTAAATATACAGAGAAACAAATTGATTTCGAAATAACAAATAGCAAAAGGGTTGGGCCCAAGTTCTTACAACATTAGCGATCGGCCCTCCCCCTGAAAAATATATTAATCAACATTGATGGCATTTATATGAGAAAGTGTGACATGTATACATATAAAGCGAACAAAGAAAAAAAAATAAAGACAGATTAACATAAAAAAATAAAACAATGTAAGAAATAAGTAAGACAGAAAAAAATGTATATTTATGTAGTTATATAATAACGACAAGGTTAAGGATCCAGCATTTAGTATTATTCGTCATTGGGAGTAAACGTCTATCATAAATGTGATTGTCAATTATTTGTGGTACCAGGTTTAGGATTAGTGCAATTTTAGTTTAAACATATTTTATTGTATATATATACATACAAACATAAATTTTCACAATTATACATAAATACATTATTGTAAATATACAAAAGGGTTGGGCCAAAAGTTATAACAACATTATCGGGGGCCCTCCCCTGAAAAACTGACTGCAATGTTATTTAAAAATAGATGTGAAAAAGACATATGTAAAGTATGATTAATTAAGTTGAAATCTAAGAAAAAATAATCAGAAAAAAGAAATTGTAAATAAATATATTTTATGATATATGAAAAAAAAAACAAAAAAAAAAAAACACGTCGCCTACCCCCTACAACAGTTTTACTATGAATTTTGACAGCTGACAATAGTCTAACAATTTGTTTAGAACCATAAAAACAAAGTATAAAAGAAGATCAAATGTTGTTAAACTATATAAACCTTTTCGTTTCTTTAATAAACCGATGAACATGATGAAATAAAAGCATGTTTTGAGAATTAGTTAAAGTATTTATACCAAAAAGTAACTTTTGCGTACTGAGAGGATGAAATTCTCTTGTATTTCTAAAAAGTTCTATCCTCTGATGATTAAATTTTTTGCATTGAAATAAAAAATGTTCAGCGTCCTCTATTAAAGCACCGCATTCACAAGCTGGGTTTTGTGTAATATGATTGTTATACAAGTCCGAGTTTAAATTACTGCAATTATTCCTAAGACGTGTATGGTATACTGTTGGTGAGCGCTCACCGTTTATAAAATAAGACGGAACAATGGGAGGTTTATAAATTTCTTTCAGTTTTCTTTTAAAGTTTGCTAACGAGTCAGATTCTCTAATATTTATTGATAATTCATTCCAAAGCTGTATTGATGACGGTATAACTGATTTTGAGTATATTTCGGTCCTCCTTGTCATAGTAACATAATTGATGTTATTTCTTAAATTATACTGGTTTTCATTTGCATTTTCTACTAAAGGGGGAAATAACTGTGATAAATATAATGGAAGTAAATTATGTTTATCTTTGTATACTAAAACAAGTTTTTGAATTTTTCTTCTTTCTGCCAAAGATACCCAACCTATTTCTTTTAATAATTTTTGAATGGACACTGATCTTGTTAAACCGGTGACAATTCTAGCCGCTTCATATTGCATTTTTTCTAAAATATCTTTCTCGTACTGGGTACAGTTATCCCATAAAAGTGAAGCATATTCAAGACGAGGACGTAAGTATGAAATATATACATGTATATTATTGAGTGTACTTCTTTGAACTTAAAACTTTATCATTTTCATAGAACCTAAAATTTTTGATGCCGAAGAAACTATAGTAGTAATGTGTTCGTGCCATGATCCATCCTGACTTAGAGTTACGCCGAGGTGTTTATGGTGCTCTATAAAATTTAATTGAACATTATCAAAGTATAATTGTGGGCGATCTTTATTACAAAACGAAAAGAACATAACCTCGGTTTTAGAAGGATTAGAATTAACCAACCATTGTTTAGACCATTTATTTAACATATTGAGATCATGATTGAGTTTATATTCCATCGTACTAATATTATTTGTAGACACAGCTAAAGAACTATCATCTGCAAAAAGTCGTGTTATACTTAAAAGGGAATCGGCAATATCATTAACGTAAATTAAAAACAAAAGAGGCCCAAGAACCGAGCCTTGAGGGACACCGCCATGAAGGTAACGTAAAATAGAAAAAGAAGTCCCAACAAAAACTTTCTGATTTCTATTCATTAAATAATTTTCTAGCCAAAGAATTAAATCACCTGAAATTCCGTACTGTCTTAATTTGAAAATTAAACCCTTATGCCAAACTCTGTCAAACGCTTTTGATATATCACAGAAAACCATACATGTTGATTCTTTTTTGTCTAAAGCTTTACAAATTTGATCATATATATCTATAAGTTGAAAAACAGTTGAATGACCAGGCAGAAAACCTGATTGATTTTGAAATATTAAAGCATTTTCATGAAGATAGTTAAAAATATGTTTAAAAACGATACGTTCCATAACTTTGCCGGTGCAACTGATAAGAGAAATAGGCCTGTAGTTTGACGGTATATCTTTGTCACCTTTTTTAAAAAGAGGCATTACATGTGCTAATTTCCAACTAGACGGATATATTTTCTCTGATAAAGAACGGTTATAAAGCAAAGAGAGTGGTTTACACAGTGTTTTAGACGTTTCTTTTAACATTTTATGACTAATTTCGTCAGGCCCGGATGCTTTGTTTACGAATAAATTTGCCAAAATATCTGTAATTTCCTGTTCACTTATTGTAAAATTTTCAAGAATCGCTTCTGTTCTTAATGAAAAATCTGGAAGATCAATATTTGATTCGTCAAGGTCTGAAATGGAAACAAAAAAATCATTAAGCGTATTAGCTTTTTCAAAATCTGTCATTGAATAATTATTGTTACTTGTGTTACATTTTAAAGGTGGTATACTTTCAGTATTCGACGAGTTTTCCCTGACAAGCATTTTAATTGTATGCCAATATTTACGCGGATTCGAAGAATTTAAGTCATTTAGGGAAAATTCGAGGTTATTATAAAATATTTCTTTTGCATGTTTTTTCATATTATTTACTGTATTTCTTAATTGTTTATATATTACCCAGTCTGATGATCTATTAGAATTTAATGCTTTGTGAAACTGTCTATCTCTTTGGCGCGATTTTCTGCGAATTTCTGAATTGAACCAGGGTTTATCCTTAGGTCTTATCAACGCCATATATGTAGGAATACACTGTTTTGCAAGTTCTAAGAATTTATCAGTAAAAAAGTCACAAGCTTGATCTATATTTCCATTTTTTATATCTGACCAATCAGTATTGCGGATAAGATTATTAAGTTTTGAAAAATCAGCTTTTTTATAATTCCAAACACGTCTTTTGAATGGTTTATTTGAATCAAAATCGATTTTTAGAAAAATATATGTTCCAAAATGGTCACTAACTTCTTTTGGTGTTTCAAATATACCTGAATCAAAAACGAAAATATTATTTGTAACTGCGATAGGATCAAGTAATGTTTGTGAACTAGATGTTATTCTAGTTGGGGCATGTATAAAATTAGTCATATTATTTAGTAAAAGAATGTCACGGAATTTATGGTTGGAAGAATTGAGTTGGTCTTCATTTATATCACCTACCAAGATTATATTTTGTTTTTGTTCAGAAGCTATTTCTAAACATCTATTTAATTTGTCCCAAAATGCGACTAGTGCAATCGGCCGATTTACAAAAATATCATGTGTTTCGAAAACGGTCAGTAGTTTTGATAAATTTTTGGACAGCCGCAAATATTTGTTCATTATTGTTAACATCTAAAGAATTGCTACCCCACAGTAATATCTCAACATTAAGAGGATGAAAAATTCTGGTTTCTGCGAAGAGTATAAGTCTCTGAGGTTGAAATAATGGACAGCAAAATAGATAGTGCTCGGCATCCTCACAAACGTTCCCACATACACAAGTCGGACTTTCTCTCAAATGATTTTTAAAAAGGTCAGCGTTTAAGTTGCTACAATTGTTCCTTAAACGAGCATGTAAAACTGACAAATATCTTATGCCAAACAAAAAGTGTTTAGGTACTACGGGGGCTTTAAACTTTTCTTTTATTCTAGATTTAAAAATATTCAATGAATTAATTTCGCGAATTTCGGTGTCTAATGCATTCCATAATTCAGTAGCAGAAGGTATAAATGATTTGTTGTTGAAAATAAATAAATATATACTATAAAGTATATATTATAAGAAAAAAACAAAAAGGAAAACGAAAAATAAAAAATAATTCTAATGATAAAAAGAACAGAGCAAGAAGGAAAAACTGTGGTTTTAAAACGGCACTACGTAGGGTTCGAACTTATGAGTACAAAACACTAAAGGTTACAATAATTTCGGTCTACTGACAGAGCCATAACGGTAATTACACAAACGATACTGTAAGAATTATGCTATATAGTATATATAAGTGTTTACTTTTACGATATTGGATAATAATCCAGATAATCCCGTTTTTAGACTTTCCCATGTACCGTTAAGACCAAATTATCATCCTAGGACAGTAGTTTCACTACTAAAACACTTAACATATTTATCACATAAACCGCGCCGCAAGAGTGTAATAAAGCCATTTATAGCATAAAATCGGCTATTTTTCCCTCTTTTGCCCATGTTATAACGGGGCCAAAACCATGCGTTAACATAGTCACGCGCTCTTGTTATAGCCCGGTTTTACCTATGCGCAAAACATACAGGGCCCAGTAAACAAACAAAAAATGACGATTTGGCCTGTTTGCCAGAATCATGCGCTCTTGTTATATTGGAATTATTAATTCGAGGGCCTCAGTCGCATAACGGCGAGCAGCATTCAAGTAATTATGCCGGCAATACGGCGTATAGACATCGCCGCTTATCTTGGTTGTCGCCCTTTCTTAGAAACGGACAGTTGTCAATGTAAACAAATAGAATCTGTCATTCAGTTTAATCCCCCGATTAACTTACAAAAGTGGAAAGCACAAAATGAATATAAGAAAACGTTGTTTTATTGACGTTTATATTGATAAATGTTCTGTATGTTTCTTTGAGAGAATAATGTTTTATGCCTGATTTTTTTTAAACTTGCGTGCTTAAAAAAACCGATTCTGAATTTGAATCTGATGTCACTGATCTTTTTCCTACCGCCAATCTGTAGTCATTCTAGGAATTTCTGAGGCGTCTGTTTTGTCTTGGGTAGAGTAATGTTATGTTTTTCTTAAGTTAATATATCTCCAAAGTAAAACTTTGTTAAATCAATTAAAATTCAAAATTTCGTTCGGTTCTCAAGTTGTTGGCCCCGGAAAAAATAAAACGCATACGTAAAACATGTAGAGTTGGATAAATACCGTTCAAGCACAAGGATTTAATGTTTGTGTTTTATATATAATATGCATCATGAATCTGTTTTAAAATTTTATGCTATAATAGCGTCAACGCACGTTTATTTCGTGTTATAAAGTCTGCAGAGTCCCTCGGAACTGTTGGAGCCCTCGCCCTACCGGGCTCGGGCACCAACCGTTCCTCGGGACTCTGCAGACGTTATAACACGGAAAAACGTGCGTTAACCCTATATTAATAAAAACGTTATTACACTAGAATAATATCACGTTGACGTGACTGCATTTACTCTATATATAAACATAGCGTTAACGCACGCTAATGTTAGCGTTACACGATGGGCGCGTCATTGAAAAATTACTCATTTCAACAGTTTATTGTTCTTATTTTATATATGTGATAAAAAGAATACTATATTCGTGTAGATTCATTACTAAATTTATTGAACTCGTTGAATAAAACAATATTATGCTCGCCAGAGGCTCGCATAATATGATTTTATTCAACTTGTTCAATAAATGTAGTATTAAACTACACTCATTCAATATCCTCTATATATTTATAACTATGTACATGCTAAATCTATATCTTGTAGCTCTGGGCTACAAGATGTATTACATTCAAATCCAAAATTAAATAAAACATAAGAAATATAAAATGAAAATAAAATGATATTCATTTTGAAATAATTGTTTATTTTCACAGTAAATGGTTTTGATGATAGAGTCAAAGCAGAGCTCTCAGAATATATAACTTTTCGAGGAATCATAAACACTTATACCAATGTGATTTTGATTTTCTTAATGAATCAAAATGAAATCAGTGTTTATCAAACAATAATAACCAATAACTGAGAACATTTCAAGATTAAGTGTCCCCATACAAAGAATATGCAATATATGATAATTATCCGACTATCAAACTAATTTTTCCATTAGTTACTTAGTCAGATCAGTTAGTATGAAAGATATAAGACAATTATCTGTATAACTATTAAATTTTTAGTTAATAGATACTAGTAATGCGGAATACCTTAAACACTTTCCGTGGGAGGTTACTTTACCAAGGTCCACCCTATATAGACCGAAATCCAAAATAACGGCCAGACTTTCGTATTGTAACATAGCCAGCGATTGGCTTAAAAAGTGCAGGAAAAAACAGATTATACCGTAAGACATGAGGTGATTTTCAGGAAAATTAGACGCTTGTAATTATGAAACCCCTTTTTAAAAACCAACACTTTATTGTTTTCTTACGAAAATGAATCTCTCATAAGTCTATATGATAATTTGTGACTATATTTGCATCTATAAAAACTGTATGCCAGTCCTTTTATCAGCAGAAAATTCCAGTGAAAAGACGGTTTTCCTCTTTGAAGTTGCAAAAATATATGGTCATTATCTCACTGTCACATTGTCGCCCTGTAGATTATAGTAATCAACGACGGCCCTAACGGTATTCCGTAGAATTAAGTTTAGCCTATTATCGCAAATAGTGATAATAATTTATTGTTTTTCATTTGGTTATCAATATAATGTATATATTTACATTCACAGTGTATAATGTCATAGTTTTAGACTTTATTTCTGTTTCATGTTTATTTAAATGTGCATATTAATGGCCAAAGGTAGAATTATCTTGTAGAAAAAGTTTCTTTTATATAATTATTAAAATTGTCTGATGGTAATTTAAAGAGCACAATGTATACCACTTCTCTAAACAAAAGCCATATTTCTTAAATAACCAATTAACCATGTCCTACCCATAGAAACTATCCCTTTCAAAATGGGTTTATAATCATAGGATAACTTTACTGATACTCGCCAAGAATTGTGCAATATATTAAAAAATATGTAACCCTTCCGCTAAAATTGCCAAAACAAATAGGTTCCACCCTTTGGAGGAATGTGTACAAAATATTTTGCAATAAATATTATCTGTTTTATGAAAAATTAACTAGTTATACAGATAATTATCTTAAATCTTTCATACTAAATTACTAACTACCTAACAGGAAAATGAATTTGATAGACGATAATTATCTGTGATTGAACTGGTAACAGAATTTTTTGTTTAGATAACCATTTAATGCGTTGAAAAAGACAAGGGATAGGGCCGAAACATTCCGCATTACCTATTAACTAAAAGTTTATCTAGTTATACAAATAATTATCTGATACCAAAGTTAACAAACAAAAGTTTTATAGATAAACATTTAACTATCTTTTATTTTACAGGTAAGTGTTTACAGTTCTCGGCACTTTTTAGTGTTTTTGACAGTTAGATACTTATTCGTCATTTATCTATCTAACAGGATTATATGGCGATAATAAATGCGATAATAATATGATTACCTGTTGGCAGAAATATGCCACAATATGGTAAGACACCTACAACTTTGTCATGATTGATTTTGGACATATCGTCATTTGTTTGTTAAAAATTCGATTTCCAGTGACTTACAAATTACTTAATTAGCTTCTTAGTCGTAAAAAATGTTCTTCATTCAGAAATTGAGCAATTTGAAATCAGTCCCATCAAGACTGCTGTTTAGTTCCGAATATTCTGATTCTGTTTCCCTGTCACTGGTTGGTCTAGCTCGTTTGGGTTCCTTGTCACTGGTTGGTCTAGCTCGTTTGGGATAGCTTCTGCAGTTGCAACTGTTTCTTCGATGGTTTCTGTAATGATTTTTAGACATATCTACTAAATCAATACATTTATCCCTTTTAAGGTCATAATTTAAACATTTATTAATACGATATTTGAAGTTTTTAAGCTAAAGCAAGGAAATTTTGTCTGTAGTATTGTCGACTCATCCCTTAACGAATTTTTGCTTTTTCCGTTATGGCAAAGCAAGTCAAAAGCATTGAAAAAAGTGTCCAGTAATATGTGCAGGAAATTGTTCAATACATTCAGAATCGAAAGATACGCTACTGAAAATTGCAATTGCAAAGTATTTGTATGTAGAGTTCCTTGATTCTGGTTATAGAAATCCATCTTCACCCTTACTGTCATTGTCAATTTCTATAATTATATGTATTGTGCATATCGTCTTAACATTTCCGCATTAAGGATATGTAATATAATTATGTTAAATAAAATAACTCAACTGATATTAAGCGTATTTGTAATTTATTATTATCTTTTTCATATTTAACAGTTCCTATTTTACAATAGTCTTTACTTCTGAGTGCATAAAAAGACAAACCTAGCTTGACAATATGTGAATGAAAGTGGACAGCTATAACGTTATGCTTTTTTTACACTTAACAAATCTTATAAGTGTGCACGTATAAAAATCAAATTTTCTCAGATACTAATAAACATAGGTCTCTGAAATTTTAACCAAGTATAGTACAGATATGTGCAATGATGGGTATCGAGTTTTATGTCAGGGCGATTCGTACTTACTGAGAAATAGCGATGTGTGCAATATTGCGCGAAAACCGAATTTCACATTTCTGTAAAATGTGTATTTATATGGGTGCAAAAAGGTCTAAATCTCTTGATTTCACTAAAATACAAACATAAAACATAGGATCACAAATAGGGTATAATACTTCAATGAATTCCAGGGCATTATGTCACTGTGATTTTAATATTTGCTTTATTGAATTTCAGTAAAGACTGGTTTATGTCGATCTCCGTAACGCGTTGTACCCAGTTGGTAAAAGCAATGCAAACACCATATTTTCATTAATATGAAAGTACCAAGAAAGTTTGTTTTTAGTTTTAAAGTAAAATCTTAGTCAATATGTTTATTTGAGAAAATATTATGCAAATTTATTTTCCAAATGGGCGCCCGAAATGCAAATTCCCTTGCGTAAAACTTCTAGATGGCCATTTTTCTTTCTATTGCAAAAATTCTGCAATAAATTTATGTTTTTTGGATGTCTTTATTTTAATAGAATCCTTGATGGTCAATAATACCTTCATTTAGCACCAACCTGTCACCCTCACGTGCACTTTGTTGTTTATGTCATGTCACGGATGAACGCACACAACAAAAATAACCGTTATTTCTGAATATAGCATTGTAAAAATAAACCATTCAAACGATGAATTCCAAAATTTGGGTAAAAAATGTCAAGTAATAAAAAAGTAATTCACATTTAAAAACTGCACAGTTATAAGTTTTGTTAAGTGTATAGAAAATATTCTTTTTCTCAAATCTTCACATAAACCCTTAAAAATTTAAGCAATTTATACTAGTATGTTTTACTACTTTAATCTTATCACAACTTGACAAACTAAAATAAAGTGTAACAAGAGCTGTCACAGGAGACAGCTAAGCTCGACTAATGAAATACTGGACGCAGTAAGGAAGACAAAACTATGAAAGAAAAATCAATTATGTATAATTATATATTAGGTTATAGTAAAAAATAACATTGTTAACATAAATTCTAAGATCAAGGGGAATAAATCTGGAAATAGTCATGCTATAGTTATGAACCTTGTCACACAACAAGTGTAATGATAAGAAATATATATTTGAAGTTTGAAGTAGATACCTTAAAAAACAAAAATGTTATAATATTTCTTAAAGAAAATCCTAATTTCTAAAAGGGATAAATCTGTAAATATTGCTTCAAGAGTTATGAAACGTGTCACATAAAATGAAATTGATGATAAGGAATAAGTATTTGACGTTTTAGGTAAAACTAAAAAGGTTATAGTAAAACATAACATTTTTCTAGTTAAAAAAAAATCTAAGTTTATGGGGAGATAATTCTTGCAATATTGGTGCTAGAATTATGAACCTTGTTGCATAACGTGTGGTTAATAATAAAGAACACATATTTGAAGTATGAAGTTGATCCCTTAAGAAATAAATAAGTAACAGTAAAAATAATATTTTTTCAGGAAAATTCTAAGTTCAAGGGGAGATAAATTTAAAAATATAAGTACTAGAGTTATGAACCTTATCACATAAGACGTGGATGATAATAAGGTATATATATTTGAAGTATGAAGTTGATCCCTTCAGAAATAAAGAAGTAACAGTAAAAATAGTATTTACTAAGGAAAATTCTAAGTTCAAGGGGAGATAAATCTGAAAATATTGGTGCTTGAGTTATGAACCTTGTCACAAAAGATGTGGTTGTTGATAAGGAATATATACTTGAAGGTTGAAGTTGATATCGTAAGAAATGACAAAGTCATAGTGAAAAATATTTTACTGCACAAAAACTTTAATCTTAAATCCGGACGCGGACGCCGACGCCGGAGCGAGTAGGACTGCTCTCCGTATACTTTGTATAGTCGAGCTAAAACGAACAAAAATGTTAATTAAACTATAGAACGTGTCCAGGTTAATTTACCTGATATATTTTGCAGTGTAAACATATCCTAAATATATCAGCAAAATTATTTTAAATTTATATGTCCGAAGGATTTTATAGAATGTCTAGACTTTTTTGCAAGATGCATCTCCAGATAGTCGGCCTTTATAACACCCAATATTATTCTGATATTATTAATGCTATTACTGCTGTTAGTCAAAAACTCAATCTAAATGAATGCTTTGTACCATTCAAAAAGCCCAGAAATATTGTTGTCAAGCTTGTAGATACTTGTATTGGCCTTCTGTACAGGAAATACACCTACATGTTTGAGCTTTTATTATGTATCGTGTCAGTTGATGGATTATATAATCCGTTTTGTATTTTTACATAATTGCACTGGTTCATGATTTGCGTACAATTTTTTTTTTCACAATGTCATTATGACGTTCATTCACTTGTTCATAATGTCGATTAATCAGAGAGCTTCTTAATTGGTTAATATTATTTCCTCTGTATCATAATCATCGATAATTACAGTTTGTCCCACCAATTTTGAACAGTTCTTACTGACGTCATTTAAAGTTCGTTCGCCTGACAATTTACAAGACATGTTCTCGGTAATTGTAAAAATTATTATTCTTATTCATTTACTGATCAACATTTAAATGTTCTCATTTACATGAGAAATGAGAGCAAAAATGAAATGATGTAAAAAGGCAATTACACTAGCAAACAATGGTGTTCTAAAATAATCGCAAATTGAAAACCAATGGAAGTGAAAGACCATATAAATTCTAACTTTAGCAGATTTATATAATAACATTGATATATTGTCGTTATATTTTCTTCATCCCAAGGAAAAAAGAGAAATAAAGTTATTTGAATAAATAGTTCATAAATCAAGCTCGTATTTCGCATACCGCAACGAATGGCAGCGGAACGGAAACGCTAGAACAAACCCTAAAAAGTAACACTTTCTACATGCAACATGCAGTTATGAGTAATTCCATGAAAAAAAGAAGTAATGTTCAGCAATCGATGTTATCTTTTAGAAACATTAGTAAATTTATCATTTCTGTCTATGACTTTTTTAATATCTAAAATGCTTCAATTCAATTATTAAGCATTATTAAACACACATTTAACCTTTTTAATATATAAACATTTTTTTACAAAAAGTTGATAAAAAGGAAGAGGTTTTCTTGCATATCAGACGGGCATTTCCGTTGTTTTACCAATGCCAGAAATTTCATCTGGCATTGGAGTTGCCAGATGAGTCGCATGCAGTAAATGGCATGCTTATGATAATGTAATTTTACCTTAAAGTTTGTAAATTAAATTGTAATGTTATACGCTGTTGTAAGTGTAATCATGACATTTTCCATGGAAAATTGTTTCATTCAGATAAAGAGTTTAAAGTTTTATTGAATATGGTAGTGTATTATATTAATATGTATATTGTGCAAAACAGAGTCATCTACGATACCTTTTGTTATAGAGAGCTTATGTTTATCTTGCTGTAATGTAGGTTCCAATACTAGTAACTCCAATTTTTTAATATCTTGACCTTTTAACCCAAAGGGGTTTAATACCTCCCTGATATGTCTTTCTTGCGCTAAAATAAAAATGAAGGGTAGGGTTATAAACAATAAAACAGAAAAATCTGTAAATAAATCAATGAATCGGAATAAATATTTTTTAGTTATCTTGAGTGCAAATCATTTCATGTAAAACGACATTTATACCTTTGGTGTCCGAGTGTTGATATTTATCTTGCTGTAATAACTGCCTACTTTTGATTTCTTGACGTTTTCTCAAAATGGTTTCAACTTTCTTCTCGCTATCTTTTTCTAGAAATAAAATTAAATTGAAACAATAAGAGAGAATAATCGGTTAATGAATCAATGAAACAGAATAAATATTGTTTACTTATCTTAAGTGCAAATAATTTCATGTATAAAAAGTAACATAAACGTACACAAGAGGCCCCAATTATTGAAAGTGGTTAATATTGTATATATTGAATAATTTGTATCTAATACTATAAAATAATTTGAATAATTTGTATCTAATACTATAAGTAATTTGAATAATTTGTATCTAATACTATAAAGTAATTTGAATAATTTGTATCTAATACTATAAAGTAATTTGAATAATTTGTATTTAATACTATTAGTAATTTGAATAATTTGGATCTAATACTATAAGTAATTTGAATGATTTGTATCTAATACTATAAGTAATTTGAATAATTTGTATCTAATACTATAAGTAATTTGAATGATTTGTATCTAATACTATAAGTAATTTGAATAATTTGTATCTAATACTATAAAGTAATTTGAATAATTTGTATCTAATACTATAAAGTAATTTGAATAATTTGTATCTAATACTATAAAGTAATTTGAATAATTTGTATCTAAAACTATAAAGTAATTTGAATAATTTGTATCTAATACTATAAAGTAATTTGAATATTTTGTATCTAGTACTATAAAGTAATTTGAATAATTTGTATCTAATACTATAAAGTAATTTGAATAATTTGTATCTAATACTATAAAGTAATTTGAATATTTTGTATCTAATACTAATAGGTAAGTCAGTTTCTTCTTGTATAAAGTAATTTAAATTAACGCTTATTTATATTGCAATAAATATATATGTCGACATTAGATCAAAACATTTTTTAATTCTTTCAATTTATACTTGTAAAAAACTTTGTCAAATAAAACAATTTGACACATACTTAATGAAAACATGTATGCGTGTGATAATATATAAGAGAACAGGATGTTTTGTACTTAAAGGGACTCCACTGAGGTTTAAAAGCCTAAATACATAACATTCGAATTTCTTACATAAATGAGCTGGGGCACTTCAAACAGAAATATATGCAATGATAGTTCAGAAATGTACTTTGAAATGAAATTGAAAATCGCATTTTTATGTTTTTCTTATCCCGATTTGAGTGAAAAGCATTTAAACGCTTTTCATTTTAGGACATTTTTTTTTACAATTTGAAAAAGTATTCTGGAAAAACGAAGTGTGCGAATGATCTGATATTTTGAACAAATATTAGTGGGTGGTCTAAACCTACATCAAATGGTAAATTTATCTGAAAAAAATATTTTCAGTCCCATCATGTCCAATTACCTCAGTGGAGTCCCTTTAACTGAATTTGATTTTACAAATGACATAGTTATTGGTACATTACTACCATGTATTTTTCACCAAATTCACAATATGGTGTATATTGTATATATTAAATTTTTTAAAATTGAATCATTTGACAAAAAATTGATTAACAATATTTTGCAAAAGCTATATGTTTGTCATTTGGTGAAATAAAAGGCAAATATTTTGGACATTCCTGGTTTGACAATATGTTAAAAAAGAGTAGTTAATTTAGCGATGGACATTGTATTCTTAATATAGCATTGTGATGTCAATTGCTACTCTGTACATGCACATAAAAGTATGTCTTAACTTTTTCTTTCTATCTTAAAGTTATTGTTATTCTTTGCTATATAACAAATATTAAGTTCCAAAATGTAAATTAATATTTTTTTGGGGGATATTTGTCCAAATTGATTCAAAAATTTCACATTATATATATTAATAAATTATATATCATTATAAGATTATGTCATTTGAAAAGAAATAACTCAAAACTTTAATCTCATTCATTTTCACTTAACAATCATCATCTTATATATCTTTTAAATCATACTTTTAATTATCCATTTTTCTCCTTTAAAATCGTATTCTACATCTGTCCAATATTTGTTTCGACTGTCTCAAACATAAAGACATAAAGAAGAAACAAACTAATTAACTTGAAACACCTTCGTCTTATTAAATATCAACAAGTAACGCTCGACTATTCGAAAAGTTGTCACAAGTGTGTTTCATTGAGTATAATAATGCTTACCTATATGAATACATAAAATTGTCCCAAAAGATACAAGGCTTGTTATTCAGATGTTTTATCGAGTTAATCACTCCTTTATTATTATAAAATGCATAAAATTGTTCAAAAAAAGGCACAAACCCTTCAGTAGTTACGGAGATATTTACTTAACCAAGAATTTCTAAGTAGATAAAGGGGCATAATTAAGCAAAAAAGCAAACTAGGGCCAATCATGTTAGATAATCACAGAGAACAAGTGAGTGAAGTTTCAAGCCATTCCCTTCAGAAGTTATGGAGATACCAGCTTGCACGCAAAAACTTAACTAAGAATTTCTAAGTAGAAAAAGTGGCATAATTATGCAAAAAAGCAAATCAGAGATATTGGACTTGTGCCAATGAGTGAAGTTTCGATTCATTCCCTTCCGTAGTTATTGAGATACCAGCTTGCACGCAAAAACTTAGCTAAGAATTTCTAAGTCGAAAAAGGGGCAAGATTATCCAAAAAAGCAAATCAGAGTTATGGGACTTATTCCAATCAAGTTAGATAATCACAGAGAACATGTGTGTTAAGTTTCAAGCCATTCCCTTCAGTAGTTATGGAGATACCAGCTTGCACGCAAAAACTTAACCAAGAATTTCTAAGTCGAAAAAGTGGCATAATTATGTAAAAAGACAAATCAGAGTTATGGGACTTGTGCAAATCATGTAAGATAATCACAGAGAACAGGTGTGTGAAGTTTCAAGCCATTCCCTTTAGTAGTTATGGAGATACCAGCTTGCATGCAAAAACTTAACCACAGGGACGCCGACGCCGACAAAAAGGTGACTGCATTAGCTCGATTATTCTGCGAATAGTCGAGCTAAAAACCATTGACAAGATTTCAATTATATTTGTATGAAAATTTTACAATATTTTCAAAAGACTAAAATGGATGTTTAAACTTTCTTGTTTAAAAGAAGAAAAAACAAGAGCTGTCACCCAAGTGACGAATGCCTCAGAAAAGGTTTCTTTAACATGTAGGTATAATGGAAGGAAAAGAGAATGAAAGGTCTTAATTGCTGAATATTGTTATTTGTATTATTGTACCTGTAATCTCTAATTCAACCTTCAAAGTCAAGGTTATTTATGAGTGAAGGTCAAGGTCTGTCTAATTATTTTTAAGGGATATCCTTGAAAATTATTATGTTCAAGTTTGAAGACAATCCGTTCAAAAATAACAAAGTGACAGCCAATAATAGCAAGAACAAGCAAAATTTGGACATTTAACCTTGAAGGTCAAGGTCATTTATGGATGAATGTCAAGGTTAGTGTAGTCTTCTGAAAGGTCTTGTCCCAAGGGTTGTTGTGGCCAAGTATGAAGACAATACACCAAGAACTAAAGAAGTTATGACCCAGGTACAAGATTGCGAATGGCAACGGCAACGCCGCCGCGACTTTAACAATACCTTTACTTTTTTTTTCAAAAAAAGTCGAGCTAAAAAGAAGATTTTTTAAAAAGAAGTTTTTATTATAAACATTTAAGAAAAATCAATGACCCCCGGGTGGGGCTTATTTTAACCCCAGGGCTTTTATTTGAACAATCTTGATAGACACTCACTAGAAAATGTTTCATGTTTTTTAAAAGAAAGTTTTGCTTTTTTAATTTTTTTTACTTTATACATACATGTATAAGGAAAATCAATGACCCCCGGGGCGGGGCCAATTTTGACCCCAGGGCTTTTATTTGAACAAAAGCAACTAGAAACGTTATAGTGATTGTCTAAAGGAGACGGCTACCCCCGGTAGGGATTCGTATCTCTACTTGGCTATGGAGACCCTTCTAGCTATAATTTGGGTCACAACTCAAAGAAAATGTCCCCAAAAATAACTCATCCTCAAAGAGAACTAAGACCGAGGAGCCCTAAGCTGTGACAGGGACCGCACCGTCAAACACAGGGGTATCCGAAGATCCAACTGTGAGTGACTATGGGGCGTTCGATGTCACGGAGGAGGACTCCCTGGTCTCGGTACATACATCTTGTCTAAAAAGTACCTCCGAGGAAGATACACTCGGGAAGTACAAAAATTTATCTCTGTCCGGGCTATTATTGATTGATGATTCGCCCATTCAGAGTGTACCTAGGCACATCTTGTAAATAAATCTATTGAAAAAGTGTCCCCACCAAAAGAGGTTAAATTTATAGACTTGCAGGTAAACAAGGTTATGAAAAAGTCTGTTGAATTAGAAAAATTAGTAAGTCTAGTTAAAGAATTAATTACCAACAAAAGTGAACCTGCTAAAAATAAACTTGATGGATATATTTGAAATTTTTTATCCAATAAAGTAAACTTAGGCCCCAACAGTAACAAGTGTGATACCCAGGGTATGGAAGTGAGAGTGCATAGGTCTCTGATCTCCCGTGGTGCCAATAAGATAGGTGGGGGTTACAGACCCCCTGTATCCCCCGGCAAACTTAAAGGTTGTAGGAAATCTATAAATGAAATGGTTAAGACACCAAATATCAAAACTAGAAATAATGCACCCAAGAAACAGCCCAGTTATGTCTAGGAACCTTAATATTATTTCTTTTAATATTCAGGGTTTATCAAGTCATACACATAGTTAAATTAAAAACTTTATTGATAATAATCCTCAAATTGATATATTTTGTATCCAGGAAACTAAATTACCTTTATATAAAACTAAAAATGTACCTGGATACACCCCTGAATATAAATGTTTTACTCTAAATAGACAAGATCGCATAGCAGGAGGATTAGCTATATATATTAAAGATAATATTAATTCTGAGGTGGTCGCTGTAGACAATCCCAATGATAAAAAAGGAAATGTGGTCTATGAATTACAAATAATTATAGTTTATGCTTTAAACTCCCCATTCTTCTTGGTTAATTTATACTATGTGTTTACTACTTTATCTGATCACAACTTCACAAACTAAAATAACTGTTTCAGTCATTGAATTTATGGGCCGGAATCCTAGTTGTGAATTTATTATACCATATATTTAACTAATTTTTTCTTAAAATTTTCACTGGCCCGAACTAATTTTCACTGGCCATGGGACATCGGGCCAGTGCTAAATTTGATGACTGCTGTTTCACAAAAAGACATCTTTCTTAGATCGTTTGTTTAAGAGGTTTATACAGTTGTGCCTAATTTTTAATCGTTCATACTTTTTAAATTTTCTTATAGCAAAATAACAGATTTCTATCTTGTATCTCGAGTTCAGACATTTTTTGAATCCGGTTTCTTTTTGTCAACCTGGAAGATTTCAGTATTGTCTCATACAGCAAATAAATTTATGACCCTTTTTATTAGTTGGGACGTAGTCCCAACTAGTGTACTTACAAACCCGAAATTTCCGACCATACAGGGTAACGCCCACTGCTGTGACGTTACATCACCATTCTATATGCTATATTGTATTCTAACATTTTTGAGGTAAGTTGAATTCATAGTGATCATCCGACCATGACTGATGCATAACCGCCGCGAGTGAAAAGTAGTGCTCTTTTATTTCTGAAAACCTTGATTTATTGCGAATAGAAGAGAGACAAGAAAATTATTTTTTGAAAATCATGTTCAATCGAGCTTGATTTACGGTATTAGAAATGTAGCAGATATAATTTGAAAGGTCGATTAATTCTATGAATGGAATATAGTAATTCTATGAATGAATTCGACAACTTCCGGTTTACTTTATGACCTACTTGACAAGCAAATCGGCCTGTTTAGCCCATAAGGTAAGTTTTAAAGCAAAATATGTTATGAATTTGATGGATAATAAAAGAAAGTTTATTTATTGATGTCAGTTTGTGCCGAGAACTAAAACTTTCGTTAATAATTTCGAAGTAATTTGGGAAATCTCAAGTCTTTCGTCCCCAAGACATTTCGACCCTACTGTAGCATAGTCTCAATTTTTAACCGACAGATTTTACATATTGATTTTAACACAGATGTCTGCCTTTACAGTGAAAACCGGCAGATACGCCTACAATTTGTTTGGCTTGTCACGGCCGTAACATCTCTACCAAATGGGGCCCATTCTTAAATATTTCAGAATAATTTTATTTTATTCTTCATGTTTATACATTCACTAAGTTATAAACTTATTCAATGAATAAAGGGATTATATGAAATATTAGAAAAAATGATTTAACCCTCAATATGGGCCATTTAGCTGTTAAGTTTAGCCCCTGCAAATACTGCAGGTCTTGTGTAATTGAGACAATATTAGAGGTAGAAGCACTGTCCTATTATTTCTGACTAAACTCTTATTGATTGCTAATTGATTCTCATACCCACAAATGACAAACGAGCATTATTGTCATTTTTTTATTTAACCTTTACCACCTAGTTATTTCCCCTTTTTATAAAGGGCTGTTTAACCAGTAGCCAAAAATAGGTATTTTTTCCCCTGAAAAATGCTAATATTTTCCCCTAAAACCCCTGTGCACATTCTTCACAGGAGGATAACTTAACATCAGCTAGAAGACAGAAAAGCTGTCCCTATAAATAGCCTCTGCTTTTACCATCATGTTAAAGGAACTTCACTGAGCTTTAAAAACCTACAAACATAACAATTGATTTTTAACAAAATGAGCTGGGGCACTTTAAACAGAAAATATATGCAAAGATAGTTAAGAAATATACTTTGAAATAAATTGAACATATTTTTATGCCTTTTAGCCCGATTTGAGTGAAAAGCGTTTAAAAGCTTTTCATTTTGCATATATTTTTTACAATTTGAATAATTGTTCTGAAAAACGAAGTGCGTGAATGATCTGAAAGTTTGCACAAAGCTTAGAGGTCTAAACTTACATAAAATGGTACATTTATCTGAAAAAAAATATTTTCAGTCCATCATGTCAAAAATACTTCAGTGGAATCCCTTTAAATTGAATTAGAATTGAATTTTTTAAATGTATGGGTAAATTTCATTCTCAGTGTTTGGAATTTGTTTTTCCCCTTTTTTGATTTATCAAGCTATATTCCCCTTCAAAAAGTCACAGGTTGTTTTGAAAATTGAAAAAAAAAATCACTGCCACCATGATAATTGTTAACCTGAAAATCTTCAGGCACTGAAAGGAATTTGAACCCCAGACCATGTTGCGAAAATGTCAACACAACAGCAAAGCTGTTGGAAATGATCGATACCTGTTCTCACTACATGGTTGAAGTAATTTAATCAGTGTTAATTAGACATTTAACAATTTTTGATAATACTGATATTCACATTTTATTCACATATCTACATGTAATAAATAAATATCATAATAAAATGATAAGAACATTTTCTATTTTAGTGGTAATATTGCAGCAGAGTAATATGAAGAAATATTATTATCGTAAATTTTTTAGATTATCATAAATTTTCAAATTTTATGTTATTACATGCTGTACACAATCATATATAGTGTACACACACACACACACATATATATATATATATATATATATATTATATATATATATATATATATATATATATATATATATATATATATATATATATATATATATATATATATATATATATATATATATATATATATATATATATATATACATTGTATATACACATATATACATTGTATATATATACATACACACACTAAGAGAGTAGAATTTGATAATTTTGAAAATTGATATTTTCAGGGAAATAAAAGATCATTTACTCCAATATTCACTTGAAAGGCTGGTACATGTAGCTAGAAAAAAGAACGAGATTAAAGATGATCACAAACAACAGGCACTTGTATGATATTTGATGTATATTTCACAAATCAAACTATTTTCCAAAAAGTATTCATGAAAACATATGCCTTTTTACCAGTATCACCACAGGCCAGATTACCAGACCCCTTCCCAGTGGCAAATAATGCCAAATATGCTTATTTTTTTACCAAGTTTAGAAAAAATCATAATCGAGATAAATTCCCGTTTTCAAAGCTGACAATTTTTCTTCATAATCCATTTCAATCCAATATGGTATAAGACATATGATGTTCAAAAACACATTTTACTGTCATTTTTTATGTATTTTTTTATGCTTTGAATGATATACAATTTGTCGGATTAACAATTTTGTACATGGTACTGAATATTTTTCCCAATTACGATGCAAAATTTCCTAACCTGTGCTAGGAAATTTTTCCCAAAATGTCTAGGAAAAGGCTTGAAACTGAAATTGTTTAGTTTGCATTTCTAATCTACATACTGAAATAGTCCAAGACTTGTTTATATATAGTACCGCCAAAAATAAAAGATTGTCAGTGCATGCTCACAGTTTATTATAGTGTTACTTAAGTACAATTACTTCATAATTTTCTGTCAATTGGCATTAAGATACTGCCTATGACAGTCTTTTTCCTATGCTGAAAATGATCACTTACGTGAGTTCACACTAAAGTTACACAAAGTGCACTAGGGGTGCACTAGATGTGCACTATTAGTACACTTCAAAGTGTTATTTCTAGTGCACTTCATAAGTGCACTTTGTAGTGCACCAGACCTATTATATGTATTAAGCAGTTACCTTTTTTTCAATGAATAGCAATTTGACTTTTACAAAAAGATAGATAAATATAGGTATCTGTATAATTGTTTTTCATAAAAAATTTGAAGTTGTGAATATTGAATTTTGTAAAATATGGCATAAAATATTAGAACAATAATTTTTCAAGTCATTAATTTTACCGATTTTAAAACTTTATTATTAGAATAAGTAAATATAAATGATTATAACTTTAATGTTGATATGAATCTATTTTATTATAATCTGGTAATTAAATATGAAACATTGAAAAGCTTATCAAACAAAATTCAGTCAAGGTTTTTTTTTTGTTTTTTTTTTGTGGGGGGGGGGGGGGGGGTGGCAAATTATACCAATTAGATATTTTTGATCCTAGCTTATGGTTGTTTTAGTTAAAGGTAATGATTTTAAGCATAAATAGCCTTTAATACATTAAAAATTTAATATGTTTATAATATTAATACACTTAACAAATCTTATAAGTGTGCACGTATAAAAATCAAATTTTCTCAGATACTAATAAACATAGGTCTCTGAAATTTTAACCAAGTATAGTACAGATATGTGCAATGATGGGTATCGAGTTTTATGTCCAGGGCGATTCGTACTTACTGAGAAATAGCGATGTGTGCAATATTGCGCGAAACCGAATTTCACATTTCTGTAAAATGTGTATTTTAATGGGTGCAAAAAGGTCTAAAAATCTCTTGATTTCACTAAAATACAAACATAAAACATAGGATCACAAATAGGGTATAATACTTCAATGAATTCCAGGGCATTATGTCACTGTGATTTTAATATTTGCTTTATTGAATTTCAGTAAAGACTGGTTTATGTCGATCTCCGTAACGCGTTTGTACCCAGTTGGTAAAAGCAATGCAAACACCAATATTTTCATTAATTATGAAAGTACCAAGAAAGTTTGTTTTTAGTTTTAAAGTAAAATCTTAGTCAATATGTTTATTGAGAAAATATTATGCAAATTTATTTTCCAAATGGGCGCCCGAAATGCAAATTCCCTTGCCCGTAAAACTTCTAGATGGCCATTTTTCTTTCTATTGCAAAAATTCTGCAATAAATTTATGTTTTTTGGATGTCTTTATTTTAATAGAATCCTTGATGGTCAATAATACCTTCATTTAGCACCAACCTGTCACCCTCACGTGCACTTTGTTGTTTATGTCATGTCACGGATGAACGCACACAACAAAAATAACCGTTATTTCTGAATATAGCATTGTAAAAATAAACCATTCAAACGATGAATTCCAAAATTTGGGTAAAAAATGTCAAGTAATAAAAAAGTAATTCACATTTAAAAACTGCACAGTTATAAGTTTTGTTAAGTGTATATATAAATTTTGTCAATTTTATCTCTCTCATTTATAATCTCTCTTACCTTCTGAAACTAAGATTTACCTAAATGAAATATCATAGTATGGTGTTTTAAGGTAGTACAAATCAATCCTACAGGGCATTACAAGGAACTGCAAATTTACAATACTGTTGCCTTGAACAAGACCTCAATTTTTATGCAAACTTTACAATACAGTTCATCCTTATGAACATTGTTTTCATTTTGATTATTCAAGATTGAAACAAAGGAAAATATTCAATAGCAAAGCACAGCTGTGAAGTGATTGTTTCTTACCAAATGATTTAAATATGTATAAAAATATTTCTCTACCTTTTGATTGACCTTTTTTTTCTTCTGAGTGTGCCTTATTGCTAAGATCTGCTTAATTGACAGGCTGTTTTTAAAGTTTGAAGGGATAATCTTTGAAACATTCATATTTGTTATTAAAAACTAACCATATAAATTTACATTATTTGTAGCCAATAAAATAATTATACCTTTAAATTGTATGCTGTCTAAACAAATTAATTGTATACTGTCTGAACATACAATGTATGTGACAGAAAAATATCACAAAAAGAGAATTCAGTATTACTATGAGTATTTATTAAAAAAATGTATTTCAAATATATTTTGAAATTAAATAGTGTTATTGAAAGTCATTTTGTATGACAGACACACAAATCTAGTGCTCTGCATTATAAATGTAAGAAGAGACAAATAAGATAAACATTTCTTTGCAAATTATTTCACTTCATACATGTATAATTGTTAATGCATTTTTTAAGGTGGACATGTGTCACTGTCAAACAAAAGAAGATTAGCACCACAGTCTGTGGGAATCTCCAGTTTCCAGATGTAGTGATGATAACTGTATAGGCACCAATATGAACACTTGCGGACTAGTTGGACTATTTTTAGAGGGGTAGTCTGAGTTAGCACTTCAGTTGAATCCCCTGTCAAGAACATTGTGTTGAAGGAAAATGTTAAAATCTAGGTTGTTTAGGCTTCAAACAAAACCATGACACTTACCAAGCAGTGATAAATTAAATGTGATTATTTTGACTGTTTCCCCAAAAAGTTTCATGAATTGACTTGTGTTAACATATGACTGCACATTTCCAAAATTTATTAAAATATTGTGTAATGTTTAGCAATGTTGTGTAAATACATTCAGAGCTAGTATAACATGTATCTTAGCTTGCCTAGTTTAATTCAATAGTAATAAACCTGAGAATTGAAAAAAAAACTAGAATAAAAAATTGTTGCTTTTTATTAATCCCCTTCTGTTATCACCAAGAGGGGACTAAAGGCTGACCCCTTTCTGTTTATGTCATTCTGATATTACTCAAAGGTACAAAAAGCAAGGTTCATCGTACTGGTATCTGATTATAGAACCATATAGTGATTTACAAAAGCATGTTATTATAGTTTATGCTCTTCAAAAGGGAGAGAATACAGTTGCGTTCTTAACCATCTTTCTGTATGGACTCAATTGATATTATGGATAAATAGCTGTGTTCATTCTATAATAACTTGTACTTGTGGGGAAAACTTGTACCTGTGGGGAAAGTCATGGGAGGAAAATATGTTTCTTATGATGTTTTTGGGATTTTAGATGATGAAAGAAAAAAAACACATTGTGAACTTAGATAGACATCCGTCCTTCACACTCTTGTCCTGAATATGAATATAACTAGATACATATTGAATGGATTTTATGTAAACTTCACAAAGTGATAGAGACTTTTGAGAGGAAGTGCAGAGTTCAAGAAACATAACTCTACCTTGCTTCATGTTTTAATTATCTCCCTTAAGTTAAAATGCTGATACCAAACTATCACTGAAACTACACCCAGTTGTACAGACTTGAATTTGCTAAAGTGTCAAAGAACCATAACTGCATTCCTTAGTTTTTTAATTATCTCCCTTTATAATACATTTACTTAATTATGCTTGCCAAGAGAAATACTGGAAAAGAGTTTATGGAATTTGATTGAAATTTTACACAGCGAAAACATACAAGTGAAAGGAAGTGCATTTTCAAAGAAACATAATTTTCCCGAACTTAATTTTACAATTATCATCTCTTATAATACATCAACATTTAAATGGAGTAAATCTTTTCAATGACATCTCACTGAAACTAAATACAGTTGTAGAGACTAGTGAGCAGAAGTGCTGTGTCAAATAACCAAAATTCTGCATTACTTAGTTTTTGAATGTTCAGAGAGAGGATTAAAATATTGAAGGAATTTGATTGAAACTTCATACAGTGAAAGAGATTAGCATGAGAAGTGCAGTGAAGTTCTAATGACATGGCCACATTCATATAATGTGATGCAAAAATATTGACCATTTGAGTGTTTTCTTGATACTGATACTGAAAATTTAATATATTTATAACACAATTGATTATTATGATCCCATTTCAAAGAAGAGGGGGTATATTGCTTTGCATTTGTCTGTTTGTTGGTCCGTCGGTCTGTAGACCAAATGGTTTCCGGTCAAGGGGTCAAAGGTCAAGGTCACATTGACCTTGCAAGTAAAAACGGTTTCCTATCAATAACTAAGAAACGCTTAGGCCTAGGAACTTCAAACTTGGTATGGTGATTGGTCATGACCAGTAGATGACCCCTATTGATTTTTGAGTCAAGGGTCAAAGGTCAAGGTCACATTGACCTTGTAAGTAAAAACGGTATCCGATCAATAACCAAAGAACGCTGAGGCCTATGACTTCAAACTTGGTATGATGATTGGTCATGACAAGCAGATGACCCCTATTGATTTTGGGGTCAAGGGGTCAAAGGTCAAGGTCACATTGACCTTGTAAGTAAAAACGGTGTCCGATCAATAACTGAAAAACGTTTAGGCCTAGGAACTTCAAACTTGGTATGATGATTGGTCATGACCAGCAGATGACCCCTATTGATTTTGGGGTCAAAGGGTCAGTGTCATATTTTGTTCACTGGGTCAGAAGTTGTGCATAATAACCTGATCACATAACTAATTGGCTACTGATAGGGGCATACATGTTTTACACACATATCTTGTTTTTCATAGCTTTGTCTCCCTTTATTATGTCATGTGTTAAAAAGGTCGAGCTTGCAGTTTCCTCTGGTAGCTCTTATTTCACTTGTTGCTTTTGTCTAAAAGGGCCAATAAGGGTTTGTGATAAACTTTCACGTACATGTAGCCTAAATATTATATTTGAACATGTATGTCATAGAATAATTGTATCAACTACTGTTCATTTACTTAATTGTGCACTTTATATTTATCAACCGGAAACACCCTTCACTCATTGAATTATCTGCTTCCGAAATAGTAAACAAGAGCACCGCTAGGCGGAGCATTATATGCCCGAAAGTGATTTTTTTTAGTAAAGAAGAAGCATTTGTAAGACATGGAGTAAAATAAAGTATTACCTCCTTCAAATAACAATCCTCCTTTGAAGTTTCAATATTGTGGTCCAAATGGAACTTTAAGTTATGCCCCAGAAACTGTTTTCAATTCTAAGGTAAGTGACCTTGACCTTTGACCTTGTGACCCCAAAATCATTAGGGGTTTTCTACCCAATATGGACAATCATACTATGAAGTTTAAACACAGTAGGCCAAATGATACTTAAGTTATGTTCCGAAAACTGTTTTCAGTTTTAAGGTAATAGTGACCTTGACCTTGTGACCCCAAAATCAATAGGGGTCTTCTACCCAATATGGACAATCATCCTATGAAGTTTGAATATTGTGGGCTAAATGGAACTTAAGTTATGCTCAAGAAACTGTTTTCAATTTCTAAGTAATAGTGACCTTGACCTTTGACCTTGTGACCCCAAAATCAATAGGGGTCTTCTACCCAATATGGACAATCATCCTATGAAGTTTGAACACTATGGGCCAAATAGAACTTAAATTATGCTCCGGAAACTGTTTTCAGTTCTAAGGTAATAGTGACCTTGACCTTTGACCTTGTGACCCCAAAATCAATAGGGGTCTTCTACCCAATATGGAAAATCATCCTATGAAGTTTGAACACTGTGGGGCAAATGGAACTTAAGTTATGCTCCGGAAACTGTTTTCAGTTCTAAGGTAATAGAAACCTTGACCTTTGACCTTGTGACCCCAAAATCAATAGGGGTCTTCTACCCAATATGGACAATCATCCTATGAAGTTTAAACACTGTGGGCCAAATGGAACTTAAGTTATGCTCCGGAAACTGTTTTCAGTTTTAAGGTCATAGTGACCTTGACCTTTGACCCCATCACCCCAAAATCAATAGGGGTCTTCTACCCAATATGGACAATCATCCTATGAAGTTTGAATATTGTAGGTCAAATGGAATCAATGAATCGGAATAAATATTTTTTAGTTATCTTGAGTGCAAATCATTTCATGTATAACGACATTTATACCTTTGGTGTTCGAGTGTTGATATTTATCTTGCTGTAATAACTGCCTACTTTTGATTTCTTGACGTTTTCTCAAAATGGTTTCAACTTTCTTCTCGCTATCTTTTTCTAGAAATAAAATTAAATTGAAACAATAAGAGAGAATAATCGGTTAATAAATCAATGAAACAGAATAAATATTGTTTACTTATCTTAAGTGCAAATAATTTCATGTATAAAAAGTAACATAAACGTACACAAGAGGCCCCAATTATTGAAAGTGGTTAATATTGTATATATTGAATAATTTGTATCTAATGCTATAAAATAATTTGAATAATTTGTATCTAATACTATAAGTAATTTGAATAATTTGTATCTAATACTATAAAGTAATTTGAATAATTTGTATCTAATACTATAAAGTAATTTGAATAATTTGTATTTAATACTATTAGTAATTTGAATAATTTGTATCTAATACTATAAGTAATTTGAATGATTTGTATCTAATGCTATAAGTAATTTGAATAATTTGTATCTAATACTATAAGTAATTTGAATGATTTGTATCTAAAACTATAAGTAATTTGAATAATTTGTATCTAATACTATAAAGTAATTTGAATAATTTGTATCTAATACTATAAAGTAATTTGAATAATTTGTATCTAATACTATAAAGTAATTTGAATAATTTGTATCTAAAACTATAAAGTAATTTGAATAATTTGTATCTAATACTATAAAGTAATTTGAATATTTTGTATCTAATACTATAAAGTAATTTGAATAATTTGTATCTAATACTATAAAGTAATTTGAATAATTTGTATCTAATACTATAAGGTAATTTGAATATTTTGTATCTAATACTAATAGGTAAGTCAGTTTCTTCTTGTATAAAGTAATATAAAATGAACGCTTATTTATATTGCAATAAATATATATGTCGACATTAGATCAAAACATTTTTTAATTCTTACAATTTATACTTGTAAAAAACTTTGTCAAATAAAACAATTTGACACATACTTAATGAAAACATGTATGCGTGTGATAATATATAAGAGAACCGGATTTTTTGTACTTAAAGGGACTCCACTGAGGTTTAAAAGCCTAAATACATAACATTCGAATTTCTTACATAAATGAGCTGGGGCACTTCAAACAGAAATATATGCAATGATAGTTCAGAAATGTACTTTGAAATGAAATTGAAAATCGTATTTTTATGTTTTTCTTATCCCGATTTGAGTGAAAAGCATTTAAACGCGTTTCATTTTAGGACATTTTTTTTCGATTTGAAAAAGTATTCTGGAAAAACGAAGTGTGCGAATGATCTGATATTTTGAACAAATATTAGTGGGTGGTCTAAACCTACATCAAATGGTACATTTATCTGAAAAAAAATATTTTCAGTCCCATCATGTCCAATTACCTCAGTGGAGTCCCTTTAACTGAATTTGATTTTACAAATGACATAGGTATTGGTACATTACTAACATGTATTTTCACCAAATTCACAATATGGTGTATATTGTATATATTAAATTTTTTTAAATTGAATCATTTGACAAAAAATTGATTAACCTCTCACAATATTTTGCAAAAGCTATATGTTTGTCATTTGGTGAAATAAAAGGCAAATATTTTGGACATTCCTGGTTTGACAATATGTTAAAAAAGAGTAGTTAATTTAGTGATGGACATTGTATTCTTAATATAGCATTGTGATGTCAATCGCTACTCTGTACATGCACATAAAAGTATGTCTTAACTTTTTCTTTCTGTCTTAAAGTTATTGTTATTCTTTGCTATATAACAAATATTAAGTTCCAAAATGTAAATTAATATTTTTTTTGGGGGATATTTGTCCAAATTGATTCAAAAATTTCACATTATATATATTAATAAATTATATATCATTATAAGATTATGTCATTTGAAAAGAAATAACTCAAAACTTTAATCTCATTCATTTTCACTTAACAATCATCATCTTATATATCTTTTAAATCATACTTTTAATTATCCATTTTTCTCCTTTAAAATCGTATTCTTACATCTGTCCAATATTTGTTTCGACTGTCTCAAACATAAAGACATAAAGAAAAACAAACTAATTAACTTGAAACACCTTCGTCTTATTAAATATCAACAAGTAACGCTCGACTATTCGAAAAGTTGTCACAAGTGTGTTTCATTGAGTATAATAATGCTTACCTATATGAATACATAAAATTGTCCCAAAAGATACAAGGCTGTTATTCAGATGTTTTATCGAGTTAATCACTCCTTTATTATTATAAAATGCATAAAATTGTTCAAAAAAGGCACAAACCCTTCAGTAGTTACGGAGATATTTACTTAACCAAGAATTTCTAAGTAGATAAAGGGCATAATTAAGCAAAAAAGCAAAACTAGGGCCAATCATGTTAGATAATCACAGAGAACAAGTGAGTGAAGTTTTCAAGCCATTCCCTTCAGAAGTTATGGAGATACCAGCTTGCACGCAAAAACTTAACTAAGAATTTCTAAGTAGAAAAAGTGGCATAATTATGCAAAAAAGCAAATCAGAGATATTGGACTTGTGCCAATGAGTGAAGTTTCGATTCATTCCCTTCCGTAGTTATTGAGATACCAGCTTACACGCAAAAACTTAACTAAGAATTTCTAAGTCGAAAAAGGGGCAAGATTATCCAAAAAAGCAAATCAGAGTTATGGGACTTATTCCAATCAAGTTAGATAATCACAGAGAACATGTGTGTTAAGTTTCAAGCCATCCCCTTCAGTAGTTATGGAGATACCAGCTTGCACGCAAAAACTTAACCAAGAATTTCTAAGTCGAAAAAGTGGCATAATTATGTAAAAAGACAAATCAGAGTTATGGGAATTGTGCAAATCATGTTAGATAATCACAGAGAACAAGTGTGTGAATTTTCAAGCCATTCCCTTTAGTAGTTATGGAGATACCAGCTTGCATGCAAAAACTTAACCACAGGGACGCCGACGCCGACAAAAGGGTGACTGCATTAGCTCGACTATTCTGCGAATAGTCGAGCTAAAAACCATTGACAAGATTTCAATTATATTTGTATGAAAATTTTACAATATTTTCAAAAGACTAAAATGGATGTTTAAACTTTCTTGTTTAAAAGAAGAAAAAACAAGAGCTGTCACCCAAGTGACGAATGCCTCAGAAAAGGTTTCTTTAACATGTAGGTATAATGGAAGAAAAAGAGAATGAAAGGTCTTAATTGCTGAATATTGTTCTTTGTATTATTGTACCTGTAATCTCTAATTGTGATAGCATGAACCTTCAAAATATAAGTGTGACCTTGACCTTTGAAGAAGAGACGTGGTTCCTGGAAGCGGGAAAATGTTGTAATGAGATAGACATTTGTGCAATATTATTTCAAAATCACTCTATGCATGACAAAGTTACAGTCTGAACATGATTGTTGTGTAAAGGGGATGTACGGGGGACGCAAGGACGGACAGACGGTCATGAGCCTTAGCCGCGACACAGTGTCGTGATGTGGTAGACTTTAATTTTAAAATCCTTCCGTGCATGACAAAGTTACAGTCCGGACATGAATGTGTATCTTCAAACTATTCTCTAGATAATTAGTACCTCCATACTATAAGTGTGACCTTGACCTTGAAAGTAGGGACATGGGTCTTTGTTGTGAAAGTTACAGTCCGGACACAAATGTTGTGTACCTATAAATTCTTTATTGTGATAATATGAAACTTTCCAAATGTTAGTGTGACCTTGACCTTTGAGTAGAGACATAATTCTTGGACGCGACACATCATTTTGAATGTGCTAGACATTTATGCCTAGTTATTTTACATGACCAAAGTTACAGTCCAGACACGAATGTGTGTATCTATTTACTCTAATTGCGATAATGTGAAACTTCAAAATGATAGTGTGACCTTGACCTTTGAGGAAGGGACGTGGTTCTTGGACGCAACACATCGTCTTGATGTGGTTGGTTGACATTTGTGCTAAGTTATTTCAAATTCCCTCAATGTAAGACAAAGTTACAGTCCGGACACGAATGAAGTTGGGACACACGGACGTCCGGCCGAATTGGGATAAGAGACCATTTCTATTGTTATTTTCCAATGGCCCCTTTCTCTATTGTTACGGAATAAAGTCTATTGTGTTTACAGTTAGATGGTCCCCTATCCCTTTCTGGTAGTGCAGACAAACAGACGGTCGGACATACAGTGTGATTATAATATGCCTCCCTTCGGGGAGCATAAAAATATCAAAATTAAGGAATTGAATAAAGATTACATCATATTCCTGGGTAGGTATTTTTTAATTGACCCGTGTTTTAGTCTAGCAATTTTTTACTTGTAGATAACTTTTTCAAGTAAAACAATTTGACGAACACTTAATAACATACGTGTATGCGGGTGATTATAAAGACATCCGGATGTTAAGTACTTACGTGAGGTTTGCTTTTTTCAGATAGATAAAATTTCTGGTATAAACTACCCTATGTTAAGTGGGACTACTGATCTTATCTTATCTATAGTTTTAAAAAAAAAATAATTTAAAAACACCTAAAAAAATATACTATAATTTTAAATTCCGCATAATGCATCCCTCCATTTTTTTGCAAATTGATTTAAATTTTACAAAAATTTAAAATTTTCAAATTTAAAAAAATTTTAAAATTTGTTTGCCAAATTTTGTTAAAATGTTTACTTTTGAAAAAAATAAAAAAAGGGAAAAAATATTTTAAAACATTCCTTGTTCGTTTTTTTATTAAAGAACATTTAAAAAAAAAAGGGTGGAAATTTGTTTTTAATATTTGCTAATGGGGGATTACCCCTTTTTTTAATTTGTGCCATTGAATTTAATTTTTCTATTGAATTAAATATTAGTATAATAAAATTAAAAGCAGTGCAAATATTTATGTATCGGTGACAGCATTATGCAATATTCAATTTAAACCTATTTTCAACTTGCTGAAACCGGCAGTCATTTCAATTTAAAAATCCTGTAACACATTTTTTATGGTTTTATGTCATGAATATGATGCCCAAATTAAGATTTATCAATTTTGTAAGTTCCAAAATGCATTATTTATAAAGATATTACCGAATTTAACATATCATGTAAATAAAGGGAGGTAATAAAAATGTATTTTCTATAAAGACTAAGTCAATTTTTTTTCAATAATGGATGCATATATTTTAATGATTACATATACATGTAATATGTAAAGATATTTGCAGTACATATTTTACATATTCTTCGATGTTTGAAAATTGTTTTATAAGCATAATTATATAATATTTATACATTTGTAATTTGTAATTTCAAGTGTGGTATACAACCTAAATTACAACATACAGGATCTTTAGTCACTGTTCATCTTTGTATATTTCTGAAACTGCTTATGGACATTTAAAAATGAAAGTTGTACAATATAAATTAATAAATGCAAGTGAGCGTAAATTGTACGTACTTCCCGAGATGAATTGGTTTATTCCGGCAAATTCTTCAGTCGACGGGTTATACCCGCTTGCTTTCAGAGCTATATAAAAATCGACTAAATGATTCTCAGAACATTTTTCAAGTATGTCAAGTAGGATTGTTATACCCTTTCTTCTGGCATGTTGAAGACTTATTTTCAAGAATTCGTTACCACTAATAATCATCTTTGATAAAAGACTGGCAGCAATATCATTTGCATTTTCAAGTTCCCGAAGAAGTAAATATCTCTGTTGGCTGGTGAATTTGAGAAGAGGTTTGCCACCATTTGGTCTTAGACATTTTCCTGTCATTGATCCTTCTAGTTCTGATAAAACTGAAGAAAAAAATGTTTCAAAACGAAGCTTAAAGTCAAAATGTAATAATCATCATAAGATACATGGAATTTTATACCAACGAGTAAAATAATTTTTATTTTTAAATTGATTTTATCTTTACCACATAGCACGCTATATATAAGCTTTAAATTTTCGGGGCGTGAAAGACTGTTTTTATTATAACATTTTGTCCATTGTTTATAAACGTTTGATTTCACTGACTGACGAAAATTATTAGAACTTGCAGATGATGTATTTTCTATGACTCTTTACCAATGTAGTATTGAATTTCTTTGAAAGTATTACACAGCGACCTTCTTTAGCACTTCAGAAAGTGTTGGTCTCTAATTTTAATCTCATAAACCACTATCAATGTATGTTTATACATTTATAACACATTGATGACTTTTATGTAGTTTGTGTATTACCGATTTCCTTTTCGTTTTTTGAAAACATGTATCGTACAAGCTTCTATAATATATTTGTTTACATTGTTTACAATGTAAAATTATTAACAAAATGTTTATAACTTCATTGCCAAACACTGATAATGGTGTGCAGGATAATTTTGTATCCTCTGTAAAAAGTGTGAAAATAATTGCCCTGCAGAAAAAACGTAAAGTTTGTATACTTTGCTGATAATAATATAATGTTATACTCGTAGAAATGAACATTTTCCAAAGCTAAATATCGTAATGACACAGTGACCTTCTTTCGCACTTTAGGAGTGTTTGGTTCCTTATTTCTGTCTCATTAATCACTATTGATATATGTTTATATAACACATTGATGACTCTTTCTTTTTATTTCGGAAAAACATGTATCAATTCATACAAGATACTATCGTATATTTGTTTACATTGTTCAAAACAAAATAAATATCATAAAATGTAACAACGAACAGTAAACACATGACTTTATGTGACTTTATAACCTTTGCTATGTACAGTTTAGATCCAAAATTTATACAGTCAGTTTATTGCATATAATTAGCTATGTATTGCAGGTTTATTCCTATCGTCTTTTATAACTGTTACTCGGAATTTGTACACAAGACTTTAAAAGTATGTATATTTTGATTTTATAGTTTCCAAATGAATTCAAAATCACGAAAAAATAGAGTCAAACACTTTTCAGTGTGATAAGCTTATGAAACACATGATTTTACAAACCTGTTTTATCGTTTAAAGTTACGCTCTGTAAGTCAATCATCTTCAGAATGTAATAAATTCCTCGGTCGTGTAGATACTGTTTAAAGCCTTCAAGCAATTTTGGGCTAGTCAACACCTTAGATTTAATAATGTATAAATAAAAACGGGATTTGCTTACAAATGGAATGTAAAACTAAATAAGGGCATAGAAGGTGAAGATAGGAATTATAGCCATGATTTTCTTAATTTGATATAATATAGAAGGAAAATAATAAATTTCATATACATTTTATTATTGTCTTTTATTAACAAGTTTTGGAATAAAATGGATTACTCTCATTGTGATACATGTACTATTTTAAAGTTGATTATAAACATACCGTTGCGATAAATATGTCAGCATTTCTTTTACGGTTAATGCGAAAATGTTCCCTATGATGAGTAAACAAACCCTTTCTGGACAGGACATCCATCATATCTTCTAGCATGCAATTTTTTCTGAGAAACAGAACGGACTTCATTATACGGACTTTGTCGGCTAAAAATGTCTTCTCTTCATCTAAACCAAAAATAAATGTTGCAATATCTTATTTATAAAAAATAACAACAAAAAAACAACATTTTTACCATATAAACATTGAACGCACATGATGATTATTCTTTCCAATCATGGTTCAGTTCAAATATATAAGTGAAACACAAAATGCAATCTTATCCATTACATATATACACCTGGCAATAGTTTAAACACACCTGAAGTTTATAACTGGTTGTGATTGAAATACCTGATAGGTTTGTCATGAGATGACAACTTAATTGAGCTAGGAAATAATAATGTGTAGGTAGCAAAACCAATTTAGTAGTCATAAACCAGTGAAACTATGAGTTTAGTTTATTTTTAACCAAGTTATTAAAGCATAAGCAAATGTTTTGTTTTTACCAAAAATGTAAGTGTTTTTTAAGTAAGGTATTGGAGCGTTTACAAACATTAACTGGTGGATATTTTGGTAAATGTTGACGATTATGTAACCTAAAATGACATTATGTAGCCAAATTGTTATCAAAAAAACTTGTGTAACCACCACGTGCCCAAATGATAGCTCGAACACTTCTCCTCATACTACCAGTAAGGCGTCTAATTGTAAATGTTGCCTTTCTTAATGCAGAGCTTGTTCCAGATGTTGCGTTGCAGGTTGACAACAGGTGGTTCGTACCATTGCCCAAATGAAATTTAAATTTTCCGTTATGGTCATGTCAAAATTGAGACAAAAAGCCGAGTGTGCTTACTTTATTTTTAGGTATATATATTGATAACATGTAAAATAATAGAAGAAGAAATTTGCAAGCTTCATTATGTAAGGTTCATTATGAATTGAATCACATATGATCCAAAAGCATTACATTACAACAAATAAAAAAATACTATCAACAAGCAATTATCATAGTATTGCAAGCAATCCATAAGTCCCCTACCGGTTAGAACCCCTTCAACATTCTGAAGGGCCATTGGCCATTCACTAGTGTTGCAATTTTTCTCTATTTTAAGTAAATTTGTTGGAAAAGTTCTTTAAAAGTGATCACAAGAAACAGTTTTTATGAACAGACAGACAGACGGACTGAAGGACACTCTTAAACATCCCTGTTACCAAAATATAACATTTTTAAAAGCAAAATTCCTAAAGAGGAGATAACTCTTGAATTAAAGATACCATTTCATAAAAAATTTCAGCTCTTTTTGACTAATCACAAATATTGTTATATTTGCCATGTTTTAAGCCTATTTGTTGCCAAGGCAACCAATATTTTTTCACAATAGGAAGAACAGATAAGACATGCATAATCTCAAGACTGCCATCTACCCATATTACAAGTTTCATAAAAATATTTCCAGTACTTTTTGGGTTATCACTGGATTCAGTTTATGTGTAAAATTTGCCATATTTTTAGTCTATGTGTTGCCATAGCAACAAGAATTTTCAACATAGGAAGAAAAGAAAAAGACGTGCATAATCTCCAGACTGCCATCTACCCATATTACAAGTTTCATAAAAAATATTTCTATTACTTTTTGCGTTAACACTGGATCCAGTTTATGTGTAAAATTTGCCATATTTTCAGTCTATTTGTTACCATAGCAACCAGAATTTTCAACATAAGAAGAAACGAAAAAGACGTGCATAATCTCCAGACTGCCATCTACCCATATTTCAAGTTTAATAAAAATATTTTCAGTACTTTTGCGTTATCACTGAATCCAGTTTAAGTGTAAAATTTGCCATATTTTCAGCCTATTTGTTGCCATAGCAACCAGAATTTTCAACATAGGAAGAAAAGAAAAAGACGTGCATAATCTCCATACTGCCATCTATCCATATATGAAGTTTCATAAAAATATTTTCAGTACTTTTCAAGTTATCGCGGGATCCAGTTTTGTGGACTGACGGACTGACTGACTGACAGACAGACAGACGGACGGACGGAGGGTAAACCTTAAGTCCCCTCCGGTAAACCGGTAGGGGACTAATCAAATCATTCATGGTAAGATGGCAAATTATGGAATATACATGTATTGCACAAAAATATAATTTCTTTAAATACATAACGCTGCTGAGAGTGTTTCCTAAATAAAAGCTTAAGATTAAACATATCAGTGTATTTAACAGAAAGAAAATGACTGGACAATTAACAAACTTAATGTCGCACAGAAATACATACTTTGATCCTTTGTCTAAAAGAAAGGTAGAAACCTGAACAATCACTTAAAATGCTTTGTCCGAAATGACTGATCAGCAGTTTTAATGGCTTACAGAAGGATGAAAACTTAACTTACGAACATTTTAATTTGTAACATAACGACAAAAGGAAAAAAACACTTGACTGATCAGCATCTTACACTAGGATTAAAACTTAACTAACTAGCATTTTAATTTGTAACATAACGACAAATATCTGACAAATAAATGTATTATTTTTTATCAAAAGGGAAACACCTAACTATTCGTCACTTTTATGCGATAGCATTAGAATAGAGACTAAACCTAAAGGCGTATTAAATGATCAACAGATGGAAATAGACAAGAAATGTCAGGAATATCAGTCAGGCTTATCTATTGTTTACACAGGTGCTAGAAAAACCTGTCTTATGTAAGACGTATCGCGTGCTTTAATTGACGTCATCACCATGCGCTTTTTATGAATGAATTGCATTCTTAGGATGACGTCATTTAGCTGTTATGGATGAAGTTGTAAATTCATACGCTCCTATAAGAAAATAGTGCTCAATATGATACCAGGTTTGAAATATCTTTTCAAAATATCATTACTATATAATATGCAAGAAAAGTAATCAAACACTTGATGTCGCCACAGACAGAAATATCTAGCTCTCGGGTAACTGTAAAGTGGAAACTCGGCAGAGCCTCGTTACCGCCGAAAAAATTATCCTCGAGCTAGATTATAAGAATCTTACACCGGCTGCCGGTACAGACCGGAATATCTAGCTCGAGGGTAACTGTTTACGGCGGTTACGAGGCTCTGCCGAGTTTCCGCTAAACAGTTACCCGAGAGCTAGATATTCCCGTCTGTACCAACAGCCGGTGTTTGATTCTTTTTCTTGCATATTACATGTCAATTATTTTCGGAACAGAAATTATGAAAACTGATATTCTCATTACGCACTTTTTTATAGTAGCGTATGAACTTACAACTTCATTCATAACGGAAAAATGACGTCATCCTAAGAACACGATTCATTCATAAAAGGCGCGCGTCAATGACGTCATTTAAAGCACGCGACTTGTCTTACATGGGGGTGTAAGACAGAGTTTTCTAGCACCGGTGTAAACGGTAGATAATCCTGTCTGAGATGCAAGAAATTCCGGTCTGTACCGGCAGGCGGTTTAAGATTTTTAAAACATGCCTCGTTCGAAGAATAGATTCTTAAATAATTAAAATTTCTTCTCCTCAACAGAATGATAAACTTTTTAGCTGTCAATACATTCTCTGTATTAAAGGAAGATAAAGGCTGGAATAACAAGCATATATTTCAGATAACAGACGGCTGAAGATTTTAATATGAAGTACATTAAATACCTAACTGAAAAATAGACGTTCATTCGTTGTCTTAAAAAAGACTCAATGCGTAAACAAGCAGAAATTTCAATGTCTGACAATCAACATACAATATATGTAACAGGATGAAACTTGACCAATCGCTTTATTTTTTGTCGAAATGAGGATAGAGAATTGACCAATTAGCATATTTAATGCCTTATATTAGGTAGAAACTATACTTAAATCTGCATATTTAAAGTGAATTGGTCTATAAAAAAAGGTCTTAAATAGCATAAATAATGATGATAGTATATAATTTGCAGGTAAACCACCACGTTTCATATTCAATAGATTATTCAGTCGATTCTATCAAATATCTTTTGTTTATTTGTACGTACCCGACAGTGAGTGTAAATCATCCTTTGATGTCATCGCATACATACTCTCCGTCGTTTTATTCTCTTTAGCAACTGTAATTGCGCTGGAAACTTTTAAATTAGAAGTATTTTACTCATTTGAAACAGAAATATAAACTGATGTTTTCATTCTATATATTTGTAAAATTATTTGAATTTTCATCTTAAATATTTGCCCCGCATGACATTAAAATTACATGTACTTTCAAATGAGACAAATATTGCTATTTTGAAAACTGATTGAGAAGTAATATTCAAAACCTGAATCTTCTAAAGCTTCCAGCATATCACCGACATCCATAGATGCTTTGAGTTTAATTTCACTGCCATGATGACGTGAGAGTGAGTCAGCAACCTTCTTCAAACTGTCCGAGAATTGCTTTCCTTGGAATGATTGTAGCATTTGAGGTAAAGCTTCCTCAGATTGTAATTCAATATTCAGAGACAGAGATGTTTCGCTTTGATTAGTAAGCTGCTTTCCTTTGTTTACACCATGTGATGCCATTGCTATTGCCTTGTTTTCGTGAATATTGTCTTCAGATGATACTTCAACGACATGTCGTCGCCCTTCCTCTTCATTTGTGAGTGTTTCTTAAAATAGATTGGTTGATGAAGAAGTACACAAAATATATTTTGAAAAGGCAATTCCGTATTTGATAAATCTTTTTGATGAAATCAAAAATTAAATACATTGCATTAAGTTAGTTAATACGGACAAGGCAAAAACCTTGCAACATACACTAAATCTATATACAAGTATATTTAATACGTTCGTTACAGAAATAATTATTTTGAATAAAACTGCACAAAAAAATGCTAGGATGATTTTTAACTAATATAAACTGAAATGAAGTAAGAAATTAACATTAATTTATCTTTATAATTTATCTTTCTTTGTCTACATTACAAATGTAGAAAGCACAAAGTTAGTAAGAATAAGATTTATGTAAGTTTTCATGTACTCACTAATCATGCCAATCAATACCGATTGCAAACTCTCAGATGTAACTTCGGATGTAATTGATATCGGATTTTTTGGCTTAAAGAAGCTATGAAGGGAATTTGATAAGTCACGTAAATAGCATGTGTACTCCTGACTTTCTACCTTATCAAGAAAATTTAGGAAGCTTTCATAGTCATCGCACTCAAAAAACAAAATGATGCACTTTCTTTTACATCCTTTGAATACAACATCTTTATTGCTCTCTAAATAGCTAAGCATTGTCTTAACATTTTCTTCAATTTCCTGAAATCCACAATCTTCACTTGCCATGCTTTCAGCATGATTGAATATCGACTCAAGAGTATGTTCACAAAGACTTATCCAGTTTGCAGAAGGACCACCGATAACCAATTCTGTTTCCACACAAACTGTAAATATAATAAAAAAAGTAACCTTTCTATGAAATTATAGATTTTCGTGAGCTTTATATGTTAATTAAAACTTGAAATCTAAGAACTGACACTGAAAGATTTTCAGTGTTTACACTCTTTGTACCTACTCTAGAGGAATTTTACTCATAAGAATATGTTTGTTAATTTTTGGGCTAGACATGTGTATGATCTAAAAAAATAAATAGATACCTTCAAAAGTGTGCTAATTGTACAAATATTATCAGTACTTAATCAAAAGAATATTTTAATTTTAACGGTAAGGCGTTTCTGCTTTGCTTCCAAAATCTCAGCGACTTTGTAAAGTTAAGTACATTTGCCACTAGCAAGGTTGAATAAAGTCAAGGCTAGTCATTCCCTGACAGTGTAAAACAAATCATGTCTTAAATTTATTGTAAAAACAACAAGAGCCACCGCCGGGCGGGGCAACGCTCGACTTTTTACTTTTTCTAAACGCAAACATAGAAAAGTTTGAACATATCTTAACATTTCCTTTTTATAAATTTAGTTGGTCTGTCTTGTCACATTAGTTTTGTTTATCTATTTTGTATATATATATGAATAGAAACACGCAATTCTAAAAATAGAAACATTACGCAATTTCTAAAAATAGAAACATTACATAATTTCTAAAAATAGAAACATTACGCAATTCTATAAATAGAAACCCTATAAATAGAAACATTACGCAATTCTATAAATAGAAACATTACGAAATTCTATAAATAGAAACATTACGCAATTCTATAAATAGAAACATTACGCAATTCTATCAATAGAAACATTACGCAATTCTATAAATAGAAGCATTACGCAATTTCTAAAAATAAAAACATTACGCAATTTCTAAAAATAGAAACATTGCGCAATTTCTAAAAATAGAAACATTACGCAATTTCTAAAAATAGAAACCCTATCAATAGAAACATTACGCAATTCTATAAAAAGAAACATTACGCAATATCTAAAAATAGAAACATTACGCAATTTCTAAAAATAGAAACATTACGCAATTTTTAATAGAAACATTACACAATTCTATAAATAGAAACATTACTTTACGCAATTCTATAAATAGAAACATAACGCAATTCTATAAATAGAAACATTACGCAATTTCTAAAAATAGAAACAGTACGCAATTTCTAAAAATAGAAACATTACGCAATATCTAAAAATAGAAACATTACGCAATTTCTAAAAATAAAAACATAACGCAATTTCTAAAAATAGAAACATTACACAATTTCTAAAAGTAGAAACATTACGCAATATCTTAAAATAGAAACAAAGTTACAGCCAATAATAGCCAAAAAAATGAATATTTCAATAATTTGACCTTCAAAGTCAAGGTCATTTATGCGTGAAGGTCAAGGTCTGTTTAGTTATGTTTAAGGAATATCCCTGAAGATAATTATGTTCAAGTTTGAAGACAATCCATTCAAAAATAACAAAGTTACAGCCAATAATAGCCAAAAAAAAATGAAAATTTCAAAAATTTAACCTTGAAGGTCAAGGTCATTTATGTATGAAGGTCAAGGTTAGTGTGGTCTACTGAAAGTTCTTGTCCCAAGGATTGTTGTGGCCAAGTATGAAGACAATACACCAAGAAATAAAAAAGTTATGATCCAGGTACAAGTTTGCGGACGGGAACGGCAACGGGAACGGCAACGGCAACGCCGACCCGACTATAACAATACCTCTACTTTTTTTTTCAAAAAAAAAAAAAAAAAAGTCGAGCTAAAAACACGATATAAAAAATCATTTACACACCTTTTAGCTTCTTTTGACATGACTGGCTAAATCCATTCAATGTTTGTAAAGATGGTCTTACGACTGCAATAATGATAAAATATAAAACATACCACTAAATCAAAATAAATATAACATTCTTAAAGGTAAACCTTCAGAAAAATCTAATATAGATTTAACAGCTTGCAAGTAAGTATATGTACTTGATGTATTTAGGACGTTTTCGGGAGTTTTCATATAGACATATAGGCAAAATGAAAACTATTCAATATAATGTCTTTAAACTTGGCATGTTGTTAGAATATGATAACAGAAAATTCTAAACGGAAACAAAATGGGGTCACCATTCACATTTTCGAGTTTTCTGCCCTTTGAATTGGGCTTTTTCGTTAAATTCAAGGCAGGTAATGAAGGGAAACAATACAACTTATACATCCTTAAATGAATTCTTGCTTTTACTTCTGGATTATGTTTTTCTTTTTATTGTTGAGTACAATACATAATAAAATACAATTCCTTATCACAGGAGCTCTCCATTTAAAAAGAAATTGAAATAAAAAAAAAAAAAAAAAAACAACAAACAAACAAACAAAACAACTATTCTAGGTTAAGTGAAAGAAAAAAAAATTGACAAAAAATTTCTTTCTTATATACCATTTACTAAGAAAAGGTCACCTAGTCGCCGTATCACTATGGAGCTTTACTAGGACACGCTGTGGAACAACCACAGTGTCAAGTTCTGTAACAATACAGGCTACTTTGCTAGTCTTTACACATAATGCATTTAGAAAATTGTTAGCATTCTTCTTCTACCTTATGTACAATTTTAAAGGACTTACATTTTAACTCGGACACTCCAATTTGTTAAAATCTTGCAAAATTCCGTTGACGGTCGGCCATTTTGTCGAAAACGAAAGTACAAAATCTACATCGTGCTGTTCCGCTCTCCTGGTTTCCTTAGGGCCCGTCCATAACTTCATCAGCATCAATTTATCAGCTCAATTTTTTTTTTTTCACATTTTCCATTATTTAAAAGAATGTATACATTTCAATTTCATTTACTCCATTGTTTTTAGCTAAATGCATCATTTTCCCGCTTTTGTTATTCACATATTTTACAGAAGTATGATAGTATTGCAAAGACAAAGGTATAAATCCTGGGCAATCTTAATTAGACATTTTAGTAAAAGTTGTGCCTGATTAAATATTGAAAGAGCCATTTATGTAGCTTAACTAAATGTGACATGTAAGGTGTAGACGCGGCCTACGTTCTTTTTTATTTTTATTTATTTATTTTTTTTTTGCTCGTCTGTGTATCAGCGTATTGATTTGTTCCTTTGACCAAGACATTGTAAACATTTACTGAAATTCAACGGTCACATACACTGAATCAACAACAAAAGTCAGAAAATAATAAAGATAACAGCACTACCACGCATTCGGGCACATGTCTTGTGTCAAACTGGTGTTATCAGTGTCTTGACAGCCAAAAACTTGTAGAAAAATAGAACCTGTTCTAATTTTCTTGCATGAAATTATCTTTATGTATGTCACATATTTCTCTTAATAAAACGTTCAAGAAGGGTGTCTACATTTTCCAATACAAGAGAATATGATACTTGCATTCAAGATATGGATAGGTGTAGACGCGGCCTAATACTACGTCCGCAGAACAGTAGACAACGGTAACCATCAATTTATTGGTTACTATTGTCTTTTGTTCAGCGAACGTAGTCCTAGGTTACCAGGACAGCGGAACAATACGGTAAATGTTTTGTACGTTCGTTTTCGACAAAATGGCCGATAATCACTGGTGTTTTGCAAAAATTTTAACAAGTTGGAGTGTCCGAGTTTAAATATAGGTTATTTATGATTGTATGTGAGGTAGAAGGAGAATGTTGTGAGTAGCAAAATAGCTTGTATTGTTACAGAACTCGACATTGTGGTTGTTTCACAGCGTGTCCTAGGGCGTGTTATATGGGCACCAAGACTGGACGAACACCTGTGTTCCTTATATCGTTTCTGTTAACTTTTTCAATTAAAATTCTTAAAAATAGGCCATTTTTTAAAACAAATAATACACAGGTAAAAGGAGGAAGTGAAAAAACCTATCCACTGTTAATTCGTTTCTGAAAATTTCATATCGATGAAAACTAAGGTTAACTTCATGAAAATAAAGAAATAAATGTATTGTTTCCCTTCTTTGTAAATTATCTGCCCATGAATTTAACAAAAAAATCCAATACTAGGGCAGATAACTTGAAAATGAGAACGTGGCCCCATTTTTTCCATTTAAAATGTTTCTGTTATCATATTCTAACAACATGCCAAGTTTAAAGAAATTCTATTGACCAGTTTTCATTTTCATTTTCATTTCAGTTTTCATATGAACTCTCCTAAAACGTCCTTAAGAGGTATTCCTAATCAAATGTTGAAAGCCTTTCCTATATACTAAAATGTAGAAGGAAAAGCTTTGAAACGTAATAAATTTAATCCTAGCACTACAAGGCACATTTTACCTTTCGACCTTGTATAACTCTTGTTACCTGTAATCTGTTACACATTTATTGATTTGAACATACTTTCATTTATCGCGTCTTTATAGCTACTAGGATAGTTGAAAATATTTCGATAATGAAATAAACTTTATTTTTGATAATATTAAAGAAAAATATAAACACATGCTTTTAAAGTGGGAAATATTTTATGAGAAAAATTAAAAACGTCAGTTGAAGTTCTATTTTGCTTTTTATTATGAATTTTGCATAATTATGCGGACAATAAATAAAGATGGCCATTAGTTCAATTGTGGCTCAAATGTAAATAAAGATCATATTTGAAGCTTCTTTCCGATCTTGGTCCTCAAGCAAGATACGTGCCCAGTGCCCATTAGTAGAAGGCAGTCATTTTATAGACGTCTTTTTAAGCCTTTTCACCCCCCCCCCCCACTTTTTTGAGGCCTCAAATAGTGAAAAAAATGCCCTATTTAGACCCCAAACATTTGTTTTCGTTACCGAAATGATGTTTAGAGACGTGATCACTTTCCCTTTCAAATAGATACATCAAGGGGGTGCCAGAGGGGGGATCTGCCCCCTTCTGTTTTGGAATCTGAAGGAGGTCGGTAGAGTCCAAGAAAATTTTGGACTTGTAACAGGCTAAAATTGGCCTCAAGTCGACCTTAAGGTAACGTGTAACCAACGCCGAAAGCTTTTGACTCTATCTCAATCCATCGAGAAGTTGGGCTCTATCTCAACCCATCGAGAAGTTGCAGCACTTTAAAATCAGTTTTAATGGAAAAATCAACGCAAAATAGTAATTTTTGCCACCACGTTGCCATGTTAACAGGTTATTTAAGATAGAGTATGCTGTTACAAAAACCATGGTCCAGTCAACATTTGTGCCAAGTTTGAACAGTATTGAAGCCTTTCTTATACATGTAATTTCATAGCAATTTGAACTTGTTACAGGAGCCTTTTAATGAAAACAGTCATTTTTCAAAAAATGCTGATAAAGTTATTGTTATTTTATTAAAAAATTAAAACAAACATGTAACTGAAAAATTATATAAATTTACATTTGAAGTTTATTCTTAAGTTTTTAAGTATTAAAAATGTTATAATACCATCTAATTGTTCTGAAGTAAACTGTTTGATGTAGTTTGAACAACGTTGTTGTACTGATATATCAAACGTTGACGCTAATGTTGTAATGATGTCATCTAATTGTTCTTTCACATCTTCATATTCCTTTTCATCTAGAGCAGCAGTTGTGCAGTGCATATAAATATCATTTCTTATATCTCTTAACGTTCTTAGTTTCTCCTTTTCAACCAATGTAAGGTTTCTCCCAAACACATTTATCAAAACACCAACTGACAGTTGCAAATCCCAGCTGTTGATATCGGCTTTGCCAAATTCGGGATATAATTTCTTGTATTGCTTGTCATGAAACAAATGTTTCAATTTCCGTTCATTAATTTTGAGCAATTCATCAAGGTCATTTTCAGACTTTTGACATTCTCGACTTAAAATTTCTTTTGAAATATATAAGCCACCTTCAATAAGTAATAAAAAGGACCGTAAGAAGTATATGTTTTCTTTAGAAGCCATTAACTTCTGATGATCTTCTTGCTGTATCTTTTTAATTTTTCTGAAAAGAAAGCAAAACTTAAGTTGAATTTCATTTAAAAAAAACTTATCTTCTCCACTTGATAACTACATAAAAGTAGTCTTTGAAAAAAAAAACATTGAGAAACAATTAAAATTTGTATTGATAACTTTTGAATTTTTAATCTGACTAAACATCAAATGTATAGGATGATAAAGGAAAACGTAATTATGCAATATTGTGAAATTGCTAAAACGTCCGTTGACATTTAGATTTGTGAATATGCAATAATTGTTAGAGTTTGTTTTGGGTGTAAAGTTTTCTTTGTTTGACCTTTTCGTTTCCAAAGTTAAAAAACTTCCGTTCTTTATCATAGCTTTTCTATAGGTCGTTTTAAATGATATTGAAAAGATAAATATTTTCAAACGGCATACAAATAAACGTCACGGTACAGCAAACAATAACTATTCAAAATCTGATTTTAAACTTGAACAGCAGATTATTTTTGTAATTTAAGAAGGACGCGACATTCCTTATTAAATTACAAAAATGTGTGTTATAACGCATTTGTCTTATGTATTTTGTTTTCAAAATATATAGAAGGTTTCCTTTATACAAATGTATTTGAATTTAGTCACAGATTATTTTTGTAATTTAAGAAGGACGCGACATTCCTTATTAAATGTCATTATGTGTGTTATAACGCATTTGTCTTATGTATTTTGTTTTCAAAATATATAGAAGGTTTCCTTTATACAAATGTATTTGAATTTAGTCACTTTATATAATTTATTAGAAAACAACTTTATTCGGCTGCTTCGCATACGAGTCTTTTATTAATTAGTCGCATAAATAGATTCTCCTGACACAATTATTGGTTACCTGTTTATTAAGCTACCAGTCATGTGACATTATCAAACGAGTACTGGTATAGTGAATTTCTGTTTCGAATTGCTTCCCCTTTAAGTTCAATAACTGAGCAGATCTAAACCGACATTCGTAGGGGTATTATTTTATTCAGCTGAGTGCAGGTAGCTGACCATTCCTTCGCAACAATTTTACGCGTGCGTAAAACCTCGCTTGTTTCTATGGATACTGTACTTTATGAAAATGTGAAACAAAAACAAGCATTTTACTTACAAGTTATGTCTGCACCGAATTCATCAGGAAAATGATAGTCCTTGATTTTGATATACTTGATTCCAGATTCTAAAATCTTTGAACATTTTTAATTCTAAATATAATATTATTAAAGGCTTTATTGAAATTTTATTTTATGAATTACAATTCGAAATTATATGCGCATGCGTCAGCCGTGCTCTCTATTTTATATCTAAAGTCTGTCATTTGGACTTTAATTCCGTGTTGAGTAAATTGTTTATCAACTTACTCGTACATGTGTTATAAAAATAAAGAGTACAGTGAAGTTAAAATGAATAATAAAGAACATATAGCGGAAATAAATACAATCACATGTTATCTATTTAATGAATTGAGTCATTTCTCTTATTATTCGTTGTCCCATTATTAGATATGGCTTCGCCAAACTTGGTGCTTTTACGATGATCCTCTGTGGTTGATTGTATCGAGCTCTGTGTTCCGTAGACATTGCTTTCCCTGTTGATCTTTGATTTCATATTTAAACATAAAAAGATTTCATTTTACAGTTGATTGCTACATTCACGGATCCTTTTTCGCAATTATTAATTTTAATTGTGTGACTCTTAGATATAAAGGAGGACTTACTGATATAGATAAAAATAGAATTTGATTTTAGCAGCAAATAAAAACTTACATTTTTTACAATTTCTGATTGTTCAATTATAAATAGAAAATAGCAGTCACAATGTTTGCGCTGGAAATAATTGTTAAGATTATTTAAAAAGGATAATATTTTTGTGGTCACTTAAGTTGTTTCAGCAAACATTTAGATAAGGATAGCTGAATAGTTTAATCTAAGCTTTTAAAGTATTTGTCATAGTTTACATTTAATATTCCCTTTGACAAAAAACTTCATTATATGATTGTAATATACGTGTAACAGTCAAACATAACAGTCAAACATAAAATTATTACATGCATCTTGATTGTATACATACGATTGTTACATACACATTCATACACATACACATACGCATAAATATTAGTGTTATATATGAACAATTGTTGCATATATATGTTTGCTTCATACACAGTTTTCTGTACACATATGCTTTTACACACAAATTTTGCTACATAAATATTTTGTAACATACATACGATCGTAAATGCCTATAACTGCTACATACATATGATTTTGACGAACATATTATTGTAATATACGTACAGTTTTACATATATATGATTGTGACACACGTCATTCTTACAAAATATAATTGGGACAATATCATGACTGTGGATACTCATCATATCTTACATATATTAGATTATGACAAACATATTGTTTTACTTAAAAACGGTGTTCATATTCATATGACTGTTACATTCATACTTTGGTTCAATTCAAATGGTTACTACAAACGTATAACTATGACATACATAATTATGTACAATCATTAATACATACATAAACCTGCTATATAGACATGGTTCTTACGTAAATATTAGAGCTGCATTAATATGATTGTGACATACATATGATAGTGGCAAACCTATGCTTTTCTCGGTTGGAAACTGGTTAATTTACTTCCATTTTTAATTAAGAAACCACAATATGGCATTTATTTTCTACAATGAAGAACCTTCTTTCAACGTTTTAAGCAGGACTTATCTTTACATACAGGTAAATATGATATTGAAAGAAACTATTACATTATGTAATATATTGGGGTATAAATCTTCTATTTTTTTGAGCGTAGGATACCTAAAAATATTTCCATTCAAGTTACGGTGTAAATAGATGAAAGCTAAAAAGCGGTAAATTCAAAATGTAAAAGATAAAACAACATATAATATAATGAAATTCTTAATTTCCACTACTACGTCTATGTATAGAATAGAGGGTATGTACATGTGTATATAAACACGTGGTCGTCTATATATAGAATACAGGTCATAAACATGTACCTAACTCGGTTAAGGTCATTGTAACTACCCAGACGAGGACGAGCGAATAAGGGAGCTACAGGGCATACTATACTACTCATAAGATTGTTACATACATTCATTTTTACACATATAATATTATAATTGTTATTTTAGTATTATTTTTACATACATACAATAGTTACATACATTAGATTGTTAATTACATACAACTGTTACACTAACATGATCATACATAAGATTGTTACATACATTTAATTTTTACATATATAATATTATAATTGTTACATATAAGTATTATTATTTATTTACATACAATTATTACATACATATGATAATTACAGACATAAAATTGTTACATATATTTGATTGTTGTATACATACAATTTTACATATTATTGTTACATACATATATCTGGTTGATTCAAAGCATATACGATGCCACTTTTCCCCATCAACAGTAGAAAATGGTCTTTTGCTAAACGCTTGGTTGGCAGACCGAACAGACCTTAAACAATAAAATATTTTGATGTACTTATCGTTAACGTTAAATGTTTTAAAATCTTCTAGCTGCCAATTAACGGGATATAATGTCAGTTTCATAACTTCCTAATTTATTTTTTTATTTATTTATTTTATTTATTTTTTTTTTTTTTTTTTTTTTTTTTTTATTTTGTTTATTCTGTCTGAAACTGTTTCATATATTAACTTGTTTTCATTCTACTTACTATCTGTAAAGCTTTACACATATAATAACATCCCATGAACCCGGCATGTATCAACTTATTTGTTTATTTTATACCTGTAAATTATACTTTATGGTACTCTGAATTTGACTAAAAATGCTTAGATAAGAATATAAGACAATGATACGTCAGGTGTTAAATTCCCGTATAAATCGCCAGCAACATATATAACTCATTTATTGTATCTCACGTAAACATTTTACTATAAAGCCTTATGTGCCGTCCGATCTATTATCCTGGAAATAAATATCAATCGTTCAATATTTTTGCGATATTCCCCAGCGCAAGTAAATCTATATAGACTTAAGGAAACGTAATATTCTACTTCTAGTAGACCCAAACAGCCGCCCTGCACACATATTAGTTCAGTATAATAAAAAATAACACATCTATCAGGGTAATAGTGCATATTAGCAACCCTTGAACTGATACAACACCCTCGGCTCCGCCTGGGGTGTCATTTCAATTCTCGGGTTGCTAATAGACACAATTACCGTAAGAGAAATGTTACTTTTATAAAAATAATGGGGAAAATTGTTCGATTTGTTTTTGGTGTACTCGCTGCCGACATAATTTTGATATACGAGGTCGGAGAGATAATTTTGGACTCATATCTAAGAGTTTGACATTTTGCTGGCATATCGTATTAAATTTTTATATAATCTGCTGCCGATTTTCGTATTTGACTTTTCTATTTTGCATCTTAAAGTCGCTAAGTCAATACAGGAAAGAAATAATAAGAGGAAAAAGCTGTTTCATTTAAATTATCGTATATATATCTTTATTTTTAATAATGATTTTAATATCATTTTTCAACAATCTAAACTTACTCATCAGACTGGACTGTTCTTTTGTATAAAAAATGTTGTCACAAGCTCTCTACACGCCGACATATTCAAATTGTCTGAATACGCTCTTGAAGCTTTCTTCGGCGAGTTAATCTATGAAAAACAAATTAAGCTTGTTCCAGAATTCTATTTTTTTTCAGTTTTTCTTTTTATTTGTTCTAATCAATTAAACTATACTCATGTAAATAGTTATACATATCATCATCATCATTATCATCATCTGCAGTAATCGCCTCACTCTCCATAGAGCATAGTCGCGAGAGTGATATCATTAAATGATTATATCATACTGAAATATTCAAAAAAAAATTTATATTAAGATATAAACACGGGCAAATCCTATTTATTGTTTACATTTTAATTAAGCTTTTGATAACTGGTTGTCTGTTTTATTTATAAACTATAGTATGTATATTGCGAAAATAACGTAGGACGAAACTTTGACCGTATCCGATTTATGTACGGGTGGAGGTACGGATTTTAGATATAACCACTTGTTTACGGAAGTAGATATGTTAAGAATTTCCCATATTTGTTTTTTATCTGTTACGTTGTTTAAAATCTTCTCAAGAACGAAATGAAATATTAATGTGTTGTTATTTATATTGATTATTGCTTTATGTTATGGATATATTTATTGAATTATCATAATGTAAATTTTACATGTAAGTAAATGTTCTACTTTCTCTTTCAAATTTTCTCATGACACATCTTGGTATGAAAAGTTATCATATATATTCATTCAATTTTACTTCTTATGGGTTAAATTATACTAGTACATAATTTTCTAACCTTATTGTTGAATTAGAAATGAAATACGAGGTGAAAAATTAACAAGTAGATCTACAAGTGTATTGAGTAATATATTCAATCGAAAACAAGTGAAAGTTTAATTGTAACATAATTAAATGGTTTTGTTCTTAAGATCTAAAAGTTGATTATTCACATATGAAATATTAAAATGTACATTTTGTATATATACTTAATATTATATAGATACAAATTTACTTAATATTATATAGAAACAAATATACTTAATATTTATTATTATATAGATACACATACATGTATATACTGGTATATCAAAAGATGATAAAAGATTAGTCACATAAGTGAAATGAAAAAGAAAATCTATACGCAGGTCAATTTTGCAATTCCATGGCGTGTTCAATATAGCTACAATATAAAAAAGTGGTCTATTAAACTCATTTAGATCTGTTGTTTCTTGTCGCATGTTCACGAGTGGATTATTATACCCCCGCACAACTCAGATTGTCCGTCTGGCCGTCCGGCGTCCGTCGGTTTTTTCTTGTCCGCCCAATAACTTAAGATTCCTTTGACCCACAGTCTTCATATTTGGCATGGAGGTTAGTCGTGATTAGTAGATGACCCCTATTGATTTTGAGGTCACCAGGTCAAAGGTCAAGGTCACAGGGGCCTTGACTTCAAAAAGCTTGTCCGCCCAATAACTTAAGATTCCTTTGACCCACAGTCTTCATATTTGGCATGGAGGTAAGTCATGATAATTAGATGACCCCTATTGATTTTGAGGTCACCAGGTCAAAGGTCAAGGTCACAGGGGCCTTGACTTCAAAAAGCTTGTCCGCCCAATAACTTTAGATTCCTTTGACCCACAGTCTTCATATTTGGCATGGAGGTTAGTCATGATAAGTAGATGACCCCTATTGATTTTGAGTCACTAGGTGAAAGGTCAAATTCACAGGGGCCTTGACTTCAAAAAGCTTGTCCGCCCAAAAACTTAAGATTCCTTTGACCCACAGTCTTCATATTTGGCATGGCGGTTAGTCATGACTAGTAGATGACCCCTATCGATTTTGAGGTCACCAGGTCAAAAGGTCAAGGTCGCAGGGGCCTTGACTTCAAAAAGCTTGTCCGCCCAATAACTTAAGATTCCTTTGACCCACAGTCTTCATATTTGGCATGGAGGTTAGTCATGATAAGTAGATGACCCCTATCGATTTTGAGGTCACCAGGTCAAAGGTCAAGGTCACAGGGGCCTTGACATCAAAAAGCTTGTCCGCCAATAACTTAAGATTCCTTTGACCCACAGTCTTCATATTTGGCATGGTGGTTAGTCATGATAAGTAGATGACCCCTTTCGATTTTGAGGTCACTTGGTCAAAGGTCAAGGTCACAGGGGCCTTGAAATCAAAAAGCTTTTCCGCCCAATAACTTAAGATTCCTATGACCCACAGTCTTCATATTTGGCATGAAGGTTAGTCGTGATTAGTAGATGACCCCTATCGATTTTGAGGTCACCAGGCCAAAGGTCAAGGCCACAGGGGCCTTGACTTCAAAAAGCTTGTCCGCCCAATAACTTAAGATTCCTTCGACCCACAGTCTTCATATTTGGCATGGAGGTTAGTCGTGATTAGTAGATGACCCCTATTGATTTTGAGGTCACCAGGTCAAAGGTCAAGGTCACAGGGGCCTTGACTTCAAAAAGTTTGTCCGCCAAATAACTTAAGGTTCCTATGACCCCCAATCTTCATATTTGGCATGGAGGTTAGTCATGATTAGTAAATGATCGTATTGATTTTGAGGTCACTGGGTCAAAGGTCAAGGTCACAGGGACCTTGTCAAAATAAAGCTTTTCCCCTCAGAATGCCTGTCCAGAGTGTATTGATTTTGACATTTTCACATTTGAAGCATGTAGAATACATAACTTATTAATGCACTGGCTTAGTCACCTCAGATTTGGCAGGGAGGTTGTCCTTGAGTTCTAAATGGCCACTGTTGACAAAGTGGTATGCGGGGGTATTCACGCCATGTTAGTGGCAGTTCTAGTTAATTTTGATTTCAACCTGTTCTTGACATCTTGATTAATAGTGATAGATATTTATGTGTGACAGAAGTATTCATTTTTATGTATGAATTAATCATATATTTAAAAAAAACAGTGTGTAAAAAATGAGTAAAAGGCCTATATCAACTTATCATTTTATTTTAATTTGAACAACATATGAATATAATTTATGATTGAAATACGATGAATAATTTGCAACATTTGATATGATGCTGCAGATATTTTCAAACCATCACAATACTTTCCGCACGATAAGTTTTATATAATGATAGCAAAAAAACTTTTAGATAATGTGGTAAGCGCATTCCTTTTTTTTAAATAAACGTTTTGCAAACTTAACTTAATTCACCAATGAAAAATACCCTAAAATTACATTAGCTTACCTCACACCCTTACAATTCAATGGTCAATATATAAATATTCTAATCAAACTTAAAACGAAGTGGCAGTTTGTCATATTTTAAACACTTGTAATTTGTATTCATCAATGAATTATTAATTGTGGATATACTGATATGATGCGATACACGTTGTTTATATTTAAACCAATGGGGTACCTTTATTTTCTGATGAATTTAAACCATGTAACCATTTTTACATTTAATTCAATATTTACAGTTTCATGGAATCTTTGTTTGTGAGTGATTAAGATGTGGTTGTTTAAACTATTTTTATTTTATATGTTTAGACAATAGATTGTGATTCAAGAAAGCAAATAATCGTTATGGAGATTCAATCTTCAGTCATACAATTTTTATTTTATATTGTTACCAGTTTTTGTGTCGCCTCTACGGAGTAGTGGCGACATATAGGGATCACTTCTCCGTCGTCTGTCTGTCCGTCTGTCCGTCTGTCTGTCCGTCTGTCCGTCCGTCCGTCACAAAACTTGTCCGGACTACTCCTCATAAACTACTGGTGCAATTTCATCCAAACTTTACAGGAATGATCAGTACCAAGTCTAGTTGTGCATATTGTCAGGATTTTCCGGTTCAATGATTTTTGTCAGAGTTATGGCCCTTTAATAATTTTTAATTTTAAAGTTTGTCCGGACTACTTCTCTTATACCACTTATGCAATTTCAATGAAACTTTACAGGATTGATTTGTAGCTCAAGTCCTTGCGCATATTGCACGGGTTTTCCGGTTGAATGATTTTTGGTCGAGTTATGGCCCTTTGATAAAAAGGTTTCTTTTTCTGTGTGTTGCCAGATACACAAAAGCTTGTCCGGACTACTCCTCATAAACTACTGGTGCAATTTCATCCAAACTTTACACGAATGATCAGTACCAAGTCTAGTTGTGCATATTGTCAGCATTTTCCGGTTCAATGATTTTTGTTTGAGTTATGGCCCTTTAAAAAATTTTTATTTTTAAAGTTTGTCCAGACTACTTCTCTTATACCACTTATGCAATTTCAATGAAACTTTACAGGATTGATCTGTAGCTCAAGTCCTTGCGCATATTGCACGGGTTTTCCGGTTGAATGATTTTTGGCCGAGTTATGGCCCTTTGATAAAAAGGTGTTTTTTTCTGTGTGTTGCCAGATACACAAAAGCTTGTCCGGACTACTCCTCATAAACTACTGGTGCAATTTTATCCAAACTTTACAGGAATGATCAGTACAAAGTGGTTAGTCTAGTTGTGCACTGTCCGTCTGTCTGTCCGTCTGTCTTAAAATTAGTCTCAACATGAAATTGGCCATCATGAGGCGACACATGTGATTACTGATCGCTCTTGTCTTATGATATACGGTATATTTAATAAAAGAATATCTCTTTTATTTGTGATTAAAATACTATTAAACGTCATTAAGTATGGAAAACTTGTTATGTTGAAACTGAATGATATTACTCACTTAAAGCATTCATTATTTATAAGAAGTAATATTAGTATGTAGAATGACACTGAGATCAGTTTTATTAAAGATGTTTAACATGTTTCAGATCATGACTAGTTACATAACTTTCGCCAGTAGCAAGTAACATCATCTGCCGTGACCATAGTAACATCCGACTTACTTGCAAAGGATTTGACAGTAGTACAATAAACATCTATGTCAAAATAAATCACATAAATACATTGGGACAATAAATTGCACATAAAACTTTGGGTGGGATTTAGCAGTAGGTTAAGACCAACAAAGTTCATTTGATGGTTTTTGTTTCTCCCAATTAGAATTTCACACCAACACATCATGGGATGGCAGATATAGAACAGACACACTTCCTTAGGGCTTTTTTATTACTAGTAGAAGGTGGTACATTTATTGCAAAGGCAATATTAATTCGAGAACAAAACAAATCTGGACGGGATTTAGAATCACTGCTAAGCGACTTCAGTACAAAACTGAGGCATGAGTTTCACGGAAAACAGTACCAAAAACTATTCCCAGATAACGGTGTACCGGATATAAACACTTGGGACTTACAACTGTTGATTGGGGTAATATCCATTATCTTTCGGGGAACGATTTCAAAAACTGAAAAAAGGGATTTATTTGTCTTAAAACAACTGCGAAATGAGGTGTTTATGCACTGTGCAAATGTTTCATTGGATGAAGACGAGTATGAAGACGTTATCGAGCAGCTTGAAGATGTTTTGAATGAATTGGCCTCTACTTTCGATAATTACACAAAGGATGTCTGTTTTACGCATATAAAGAAGTTTAAATGTGGGTCATTAGATGGTAAGCATATATTTCAAATATTTAAATTTTAAATTAGTGATAGTGACCAAATTGTCACTTAACGCGTTATTAGTTATTATTTTTCTACTTTTAAGAAATGTAATAAAATGTAATCAAGATCTTTTTATAAGTACTGAGCGCTCTTACAACATAACTACGAGTATTTGAAACATTATGTGAATCTGGTGAAAAAAATACCCAATCACACATCAAGTCTTCAAAAATTGTGCAATATACCTATATAAAACAATTTTCAAATTTTACTAAAGGATAATTCATTATTGTAAAACATACAACTTTTTGAATTGCAACCTAGACAATGGCTCCCCATTCATATTGTTTTCTAATAAAACTTGACCTTAGAACGTATACATTTATTCTATTTAACAGCCGTTAGGCCATCAATTGCCACTATAAATGGGTTGAGCCAAACAGGACAGCAAACATTCAAAGGTAGGTTGAAGTATTTCATCGTTATTACATTTATTTATTCTATTTCATTTTTAACATTTCGAAATCCTATCTATGACATGTTAAATGAATTCCATACAAATAATGTAATTTCTAGAAAATTTAGAGTATAAAGAGAAACAGAAACGCTTAAGAACGCATTAACGACAAAATTTAAGATGTTGCGGGCTAGGTTTGGCTTTAAAGTTGTGCGTTGTTTTGTCAAATACTGTTTGTTGAAGTAAAAAAATGCTATAATAAATATGGAATCAATAAGCGTATGAATGAATGTTTTATTTCATACATTGAGATTAATTGTTAAAATCGTTCTTGTATTGTAGTTGGAGTGAGAACAGTGTTAGCAGTAGATGGTCCGTCTGACGATTGGAAAGATATTGGCGAGAAAATCCTTGTAACTGTTCTAAATAATGTTATTACGGGTAGTGAAGACGAAGACTTCCCGAATGTTAAGAACAAAGTTATCAAGTTGCTCGAATTCTTATCAGCAAACGCGGACATAGTCTTGAAAGGGTGTATGCAAGCATGCATCTTGCTTGAATTTGAATGTGGTTCCTATGAAGATATGCTACATTTACTGAACCTATTCGAGAGCTGGAAGTATAGATATTATCTAAACAAGATTGCAAATTCCCTAACGAAAGAACTTGAGCTCAATTGCTTATTAACACTTTCAACCAGAGTTGCCACTGAAAGTTTGCAGACTATTTTGATCCATTACATAAGTAAGTAAATTCATGTTTATAAGAAGTAAATATGCAATATTTGAAAGGAATAATGAAAAGTTGTTTGTATTGAAAATGTAAAGTGGCTTTTCAGTGATTCTACTGATTATATTGCTTAGTGATACACGTAACTGTGTCTTTTTTGTGACATCAACAGATATATATATATATATATATCAACAGAAAACGATTGACTTGATTTGATTTCATAAACAGCATATATAAAAAGTTTACTATTATGTTTATT
>NW_026865280.1:0-61049 GCF_026571515.1 Ruditapes philippinarum
TTTCAACATTGATTTTTTTAAAATTGTATACATTTCAAACATAACAGTTTAAATATAAGAGATAACAGGCCTTTATTTAGCTGATACAAGTGTATGCTGTTTGAAAATATATCAGATTTTAATATTGTGTTTAAAACTAGTTTTTTAATCATTCAGTAGAGATAAATTTGATATTTAAATCCCCGGTTGTTCTATTTCATGATGCACAAATTTTTTAAACCATTACCTATAATGTCCACATTTTTTAAATTGACGCGTTTACATGTATTATGATCATAAATGATATTTATAAAAAAAACGATTAGAAGGGGTTGTTAAAATGTGTTTTAAAGCATTTAGAGCAGATTGAGTAGACCTCACAATTAGGGGATTTCATTAGCATATAGTCGCCGCCCTTTTGGCTGTCCCGTTCCGTCTTTCCGTTTGTCCGCTTTTCTTGTCCGGGACATAATTTTGAAACAACAAGAGGTATCAACATGAAACTTTGTAGGTAGATAGATTTCATTGAGTAGGTGTGCAGTGCCAAAGAACCGTAAATAGTTATCACCACAGAGAGCCACATAGCTTTATAATGACAGATTAATAATATTTAATTGCATCGGCAAAATTTATGTACTTTTTGCTTGATTTAGGTGAGTGATATTTCTGGACAAAGTGGAGCGTATTAAAGGGGGGAAGTAACTGCTGCCATGTCAGAATTAGAGAATGGTCAGGCATCACGCACTAAATGTTGAATAAACTCCCCTAAACCCAGTCTCAAAACAAGATGCATTCTACCAGTCTTACAGAGTATATCAAAAGTCAACAATACCAAAAAGCAATACAGCTTGTCAGATCTTTACAGGTATGGTTTGGAAGGGAACTATTTAAGTATTTATATTTAGATATCCATAGAAAAAAATTTATGTTTATCCCACGTAATTTATCCTTGAAACCAGTATTTAACATCATACAGTATATTAATCTGTAGAAAATCTATGACTTCTAACGCATTTTCACGAGAAAATGGGACTAAAAAGTACTTTTCCATATTTTTGATATCTGAAAACAGTTGTAAACATAAATAAAGGAAAAAAAAATGTCAGTCTTATGCTAATTATCAATAAACACTGGTACTGACATGAATAAACCTAATTATTATGACAAGTATTTAAAAGATAAATTTCTCCATTTCATCAAATTCAAATTGCTTGTCTTGGAACGTTTTTAAAGCATCACTTGTATCATTACAGCACACTTATATCCTTTTATATTACATTGGTGACACCTTGTTGCTCATGACTAAAGGAAAAGTTACACTCAAACTTCACTATATGATTTCCAGTTTATTTTAAGAATGTACAATCATTTCAGGACAATGTGGCCTGGTGACATGTTTGGACAATCACAGGATGATGACCTTGTAACCCCTGCTCAACGTATTTTGTATTGAAATGGCTGAAAAGAAAACAGGTACCAGTACTGTCATATCAATCTTATTTCATAGTTGTAAAAGATTCTCGGTCATTTTTTAGAGAAATCTCTCTGTTTTCAAGCATGTTATTTATCTTAAAGAAACAAACCTGCAATAATTCTTGATTACCTTTAATATTGTTATCATAAAATTATGCCCCCTTCAAAGAAGTGGGAGTACATTGATTTGCATTTGTCTGTCTGTCGGTCCGTAGACCAAATGGTTTCCGAGTGATAACTAAAGAACATTTAGGTCTAGGAACTTCAAACTTGGTATGATGACTGCTCATAACCAGTAAATGACCCCTATTGATTTTGGGGTCAAAAGGTCAAAGGTCAAGGTCACATTGACCTTGTAGGTAAAACGGTTTCCAATCAATATCTGAAGAACGCTTAGGTCTAGGAACTTCAAACTTGGTAAGATGACTGTTATGACCAGCACATGACCCCTATTGATTTTGGGGTCAAGGGATCAAAAGTCAAGGTCACATTGACCTTGTAGGTAAAAATGGTTTCCGCTGGATAACTAAAGAATGCTTAGGCCTAGGAACTTCAAACTTGATATGATGATTGTTCATGACCAGCACATGACCCCTACTGTTTTTGGGGTCAAGTGGTCAAAGGTTAAGGTCACATTGATCTTGTAGGCAAAAACTGTTTCTAATCAATAACTAAAGAACACTTATGCTTACGAACTTCAAACTTGGTACAATGATTTTCATGACCAGCAGATGATCCCTATTGATTTTGGGGTCCAAGGTCAAGGTGACATTGACGTTTTAGGTTAAAACGGTTTCAAATCAATAACTGAAGAACGCTTAGGCCTAGGAACTTCAAACTTGCTTTGATGATTGTTCATGACCAGCAGATGACCCTATTTGATAATTTTGGGATCAAGGGGTCAAAGGTCTAGGTCACATTGACTTTTGTATGTATAAACTTTTTTCTGATCAATAACTTGACAACGCCCCCCATGGGCTGTTTTGGGCCCTCAGACTTGGTAGGTGCATTGGACTTGACCAGTAGATGACCCCTATTGATTTTGGGGTTGAGGGGTCAAAGATCAAGGTTGCATTGACCTTGTAGGTAAAAAACGGTTTCTGATCAATAACTTGACAAGCTATGGGCTGTTGGCCCTCAAGTTTTGAAGATGCATTGGTCTTAGCCAGTAGATGACCCCTACTGATTTTGGGGTTAGGGAAACAAAGGTCAAGGTTGCATTGGACCATGTATTTTTAAAAATGGTTTTCTAATCAATAACTGGACAACCCATGGACCATTGACCTTGAAGCTTCACAGATGCATTGCTTTTTGGTCAAAAGATGAAGTAAATGGACTTTTTTTGGCGTTAAAGGGGTCAGAGGTCAAAAGATATATAGGTAAACAATGCTTTTTGATCCAATATAGCCAAACTCATGGGGGCCCCCTTTACCTTCAAACTTCATAGTTGCATTGGTCTTGGCGCAGTAAGTTAACCCCTAATGATTAAAGGTCAAAGATTCAATGTAATATTGACCTTGAATGTAAAGACTGATTCTGACCAAATAACTCAACAACTCAAGTTGACTAAAGAATCCTTTTTGGTATAGGTACACATTTTCCAGGTCTTATCATCTTTATGTAATATAACAACTTGGCTGTCATTAATGAGGCATACGTGATTCATAAAATTTATGCATATATATTTTTTGGTAAGATTTGAAATAACATTGTCATAAAATTGTTGCACACAACCTTTGCAGTTACAATTACCTAGTGACTAGCCATGACCAGTAATTAACTCTTAGGTCATAAAGTCAGTCATAATAACCTGATCACATGATTAATTGGCTGGTGATAGGGGGCATACATGCTTTACAAACATATCTTGTTTATGTTTGATTTGCTAATGGTCAGGATATAACATGGATGTACGGTGGCATCCATTTGGTAATCAGAGGAGAAATCTGTAGTTGTCATGACATTTTTTTTCTTTCTCAGAATCAGCTGATTTTGGCAGCAGTTTCTTCAGTCTTAAGCTGACACTGTGAACAAGAACCTGGGCCGTATTCATAAAGCATCTTAGTGAATAATTTCAACTTAGTGAAAAAAGACATTTTTTGGACAAGTTGAATTTAAAAAATCTAACGTGTGTACAAAATTAGTTTGAAAATAGGCAAGAAAAAATGTCCTAATTAACAAAAACACATTAAAAATGTTGTGGATGGTCACAGGTATTAGAAATAAGCCATGTCAAAATTTAAGAACTTTTCAAGAGTATGAAATATTTTAATAAGAAGTTTTTTATGGCCCAAGCACTTGAACAATGTTGAACAACTGTTCTATTTTATAATTATTTTGTTGATGAAAAAAAAAATTCTAAAACCATTGATTTGGAAATTTGCAACTTGTCATTGTCAGCTGGAAATATAATTTGACCTACAGAGTTTCATTAATAATTTAAAAATTGGTTTAATCGTTTTGTATATTTTCTCCATGAGTGCAAATGGAAATTTTAAAACAAAGGGACGTAACTTGGTAAACTGAATCCGAACCGCAATACGGACTTTACCGAGAATATAACTGTAGCGCCACCTGTTAGCATAATTTGGGTGTCACATATTATTACACCAGATGTCGCGTTGTATTATGCTTGCTGCATTCGGCTTTCGTCTATGCGCATTCTACCTTATGACATTCGTCATTCAAGCTGAGTAAATAGACCCAAATACAAACAGTTGCAGGTTAATTTATTGAATTAATATACCAGATCAACAAATGAATAATAATTGATCGTTAAATAACGACATCAACATAAAATTAAGCAAGTCGCACACAGCAGAAAGCATAATGTGCATGTAAGAAAGAAACATGTAAAAGTCAGAATGCAAGATGTATATGTCAGAATGCATAATGTACAAGTTAGAAAGCACGATGTAACGTAAGAAAGCAAGATGTAATTTTGGCATAAATCACCCTCCATAGTAAAACGTGTGTCATATAATATTGCAATTTCTTACCTACTATAAATTTCCCGGTTGGTATTTTGATTGAGAGAATGGCATAAAACAATTAAATCAATTCGATATTTCAGCGTTATAAGATTTCTTTTTCGTACAAAATGAATAATTTACCAACCGCAAGTTTATATTTAATGGCGAGAACTGTTTAAGAATCTGAAATACGTGTTGGACATAAAATTAACGATCATGTTTTCTCATAACAAAAAAAGGTAATAATATAAAGAACTGTAATTTACTTATAAAAACTTGTCTAAAAGGTATTAGATAAACACTTCTAATATGATTCTTTGTTGTCTAGTTTTTGACTGTTGCAGACATCGTTTTAGTAAAATTTTAGTACTTAGGTTCTTTGGGTTTTAAATATCTGAGGAAAGTTTTAAGAAATAGTTTAATGTAATGTGTTTTGTCTTAAAAGGAAACAGGCAATCGCATTTGTGTTAAAATGTCGATACCAGGCTTTTAGGTAAGATGCTTTATTACTTTGGTTTTTAAATCATTCTTCACACAAAGCAATATTTCTTGCATATGTCTTTTGCCCTGATTGGCATATTACTTGCGTGTATATATCTTACGAGCATTAAGTCTCTTAGTAAACTTATTTTAATGGCAGAATATTGCATGAACACAAGTCGTTGTAGTACACAAAAATAAATATCAAGAACAAATATGGAGGGTGATTTATGCCAAAATTACATATTGCTTTCTTACGTTACATCGTGCTTTCTAACTTGTACATTATGCATTCTAACATATACATCTTGCATTCTGACTTTTACATGTTGCTGTCTTACATGCACATTATGCTTTCTGCTGTGTGCGACTTGCTTAATTTTATGTTGATGTCGTTATTTAACGATCAATTATTATTCATTTGTTGATCTGGTATATATTTATTTAATAAGTTAACCTGCAACTGTTTGTATTTGGGTCTATTTACTCAGCTTGAATGACGAATGTCATAAGGTAGAATGCGCATAGCCGAAAGCCGAATGCAGCAAGCATAATACAACGCGAAATCTGGTGTGATAATATGTGACACCCAAATTATGCTAACAGGTGGCGCTACAGTTATATTCTCGGTAAAGTCCGTATTGCGGTTCGGATTCAGTTTACCAAGTTACGTCCCTTTGTTTTAAAATTTCCAATTGCACTCATGGAGAAAATATACAAAACGATTTAACCAATTTTTATATTTATTATTGAAACTCTGTAGGTCAAATTATATTTCCAGCTGACAATGACAAGTTGCACATTTCCAAATCAATGGTTTTAGAATTTTTTGTTTTTCATCAACAAAATAATTATAAAATAGAACAGTTGTTCAACATTGTTCAAAGTGCTTTGGCCATAAAAAAAACTTCTTATTAAAATATTTCATCCTCTTGAAAAGTTCTTAAATTTTGACATGGCTTATTTCCAATACCTGTGACCATCCACAACATTTTAATGTGTTTTTATTAATTAGGACATTTTCTTGCCTATTTTCAAACTAATTTTGTACACACGTTAGATTTTTTAAATTCAACTTGTCAAAAAAATGTCTTTTTTCACTAAGTTGAAATTATTCACTAAGATGCTTTATGAATACGGCCCAGGTTCTTGTTCACAGTGTCAGCTTAAAACTGAAGGAACTGCTGCCAAAATCAGCTGATTCTGAGAAAAAAAAAATAAAATGTCAAAACTGTCTAGTCTGTTAGACTAGACAGTTTTGCCTGTTTTTTTTCTTTTGCAGCGGCACGGGCTTCCTCTCTTCATTTGAATTTTTATATCACAGGTACCCTCTCATTTTTTAACACATACGTACCCACAAGGCACGACATGTGCTTTTATTTGCGTTAATCGTTAAGTATGTAATATTTACATAAAAGTAAGAAATATTACATGCCTATTTAACGATTAACGCAAATACTAGCATATGTTGTGCCATGAGGGTACGCTGCAAAACCGAAAGTAGGGTTTTTTTATGAATTTTACATTTATTTTTGACAATATACTGCCATTTGTCCGAAGATGATATGTAAATGAACATATTAAATATGTATGATGCATATATAATCAAGCCCACGGTTCATTGCAGCCCGAAAAGTATGTCGAGGTGATGGGCTAGGCAAGACATGTCGATTTTTTGTAGCTTATGATGAAGTTGCAGTACATGAAAAACGGGTACATGACAAATCAGCACATAAATAAAACATTCTAGTGTTCCGTGGTATATATCTTTTGTACGTGTCAAACCCCCTTTCCTTATTACATTGAAATTTTACTGGATTGTTATCCATCGCTGGTTTGTTTTAAGCAGAGAATGACCTGTGCATGTGTAAAGAGGGTACCGTTTGAGCAGATTTCGCAAAGAGGGTACCGATATAGCTATGCACCGTGATGTAGCTTTAGAACGAATGATTTCATAATATTAATTGATGAGTACATAAAAACAAAATGTACAAAAATGGTCCCGAGAATTGTTATAAAATGAATATTGCATGTTTGGCTGAAGATGCCCTTTTAGTAGTTTTTTTTAATTATAGCGTTCATGATATTGGAAATGTATAGCAGATCTTACTCATTTAAAACAAAAAAGTTTTATACCTTAAGGCAATAGTATTTGCAATACAAACACCACTGAGAATGTAGAAAAAATGTTTATTAATATCTTCTATGACAAACAATTCATTTGATTTTATAATCATTTCTTGAGACTTTTTTGTACATTTTGTTTTTATGTACTCATCAATTAGTATTATGAAATCATTCGTCCTAAAGCTAAACTCTCACAGATTGACAGACTAGACAGTTTTGCCTTTTCTTTTTTTTTTTCTTTTTTTTTTCTCAGAATCAGCTGATTTTGGCAGCAGTTCCTTCAGTTTTAAGCTGACACTGTGAACAAGAACCTTGGGCCGTATTCATAAAGCATCTTAGTGAATAATTTCAACTTAGTGAAAAAAGACATTTTTTTTGACAAGTTGAATTTAAAAAATCTAACGTGTGTACAAAATTAGTTTGAAAATAGGCAAGAAAATGTCCTAATTAATAGAAACACATTTAAAATGTTGTGGATGGTCACAGGTATTGGAAATAAGCCATGTCAAAATTTAAGAACTTTTCAAGAGGATGAAATATTTTAATAAGAAGTTTTTTTATGGCCAAAGCACTTTGAACAATGTTGAACAACTGTTCTATTTTATAATTATTTTGTTGATGAAAAAAAAAATAATTCTAAAACCATTGATTTGGAAATGTGCAACTTGTCATTGTCAGCTGGAAATATAATTTGACCTACAGAGTTTCATTAATTAATATAAAAATTGGTTAAATCGTTTTGTATATTTTCTCCATGAGTGCAAATGGAAATTTTAAAACAAAGGGACGTAACTTGGTAAACTGAATCCGAACCGCAATACGGACTTTACCGAGAATATAACTGTAGCGCCACCTGTTAGCATAATTTGGGTGTTACATATTATTACACCAGATGTCGCGTTGTATTATGCTTGCTGCATTCGGCTTTCGGCTATGCGCATTCTACCTTATGACATTCGTCATTCAAGCTGAGTAAATAGCCCTAAATACAAACGGTTGCAGGTTAATTTATTGAATTAATATACCAGATCAACAAATGAATAATAATTGATCGTTAAATAACGACATCAACATAAAATTAAGCAAGTCGCACACAGCAGAGAGCATAATGTGCATGTAAGAAAGCAACATGTAAAAGTCAGAATGCAAGATGTATATGTCAGAATGCATAATGTACAAGTTAGAAAGCACGATGTAACGTAAGAAAGCAAGATGTAATTTTGGCATAAATAACCCTCCATAAACAAACTTACATTACGTTATTATTAAGTCAAGAAATTTTTGACATCAGATTTTCTTATACGAAATTAAAACAAAAAGGGTTTCCTCTATAATTCCGCGTGTAAATGTTTGGCGTTTACAATCGTTTCACTTTAACCGATGCTTTGTGATTTTTGTTTCTAAAACTCCTTTAAGAAACTGATTAATTGATGGTGTCACACATTTTTACTGAAATACTCTTAAAATTCGCGTTGTTCCATGGCAGATTTTGCGTACATGTCAAAACATGTAATTGTAAAATAACTCTCTATTCATACATCTGGGTGCTGTTTTGATTATATTACGATTACGAAGTTCTGTGTTATTTTCTGATCTTTGCAATCTTAATCTTACTGTATATCTGTACGTATTTTCCTGTATAAATTTATTTTGATATACTATAATTTATCTTGCAGGGCACCGAGTTGAGCGACTGCGTTTAGATTTTTTGCTATGACAATTTGTCTTTGATTCATACGGAATTTTGCATAACCAGAGTTTCTAACTTGCATTATGAACTTATTTATGTTCATTTTTTATGACAGCCCCACTTTATCCTTGAATATCGTGGTTAATTCCTTAAGACAGAATGTTAAAATCGCTAAAATACACTTAAAAACAGCTTTAACTGCGATTTGAACCCCAGACCTCTCACTTCTTAAACCACGGGGAAGTTGTAAGATACAATTCGGAATAAAAGCATATCATTCTTAATTTAGAAAATCCATTAGGGTTGGTAATCCTTATTAATTCGAGATATTTTGCTCACGGTAAACCTGTTGTTTAACACTGATGTAAATAATTTAACGTAATCTTCACGCCCAAACAGTCCGACATGTATATAATATTCACTACTCGACGTAAAATAAGCTAAAATAGCACTTTGTTTACTGGGTGCTTAACTTAAAAGACCTTTACTTATGGTAGAAATTGATTTTCGATCATCGACTGCTCCGTCCTAGAGGTAATATTCTTAGTCTAAATAACAAATGTTCATTTAGTTTAGATTAGTTCTCATTACAATAATCTGAAGCAGCCGAGCAATTACCGAAACAGCCGAGCAATTTTCATTGATTAAAATGATATTCATCCGCGTAATTTGTGATTGTGCATTTATTGACAGTTCTATAAGCCAAAGCTAGATGGATACACGTAACAAAATATAAATATTTCTTTCTTTTCGATCCTTAGATTTAAGCTATTTTGATAACTACTTTTGTTGGTAGGATTGTTGGGAAGCGCTTTTCTAGATATTAAAGACTGTCAGCATAGTATTTCCTGCGATCAGATTTAAAATACAAAAAGTAGTTCATTCAGTAAAACGGATTAAAAATGTATCCGGTTTTATCTCTGGTGAGAAACGAATTGCTGACATTCACACAATTTCAATATAAATTATATTCCTGCGTCTAAAAATCACAACAAAATGCATTTGTAATTACTCCATAATTAATCAATCCCTATCAAAATGGATTTTTGCGTTCTGAAACGCCGATATCGTGTAGAAATTTCCAAAAGTACACTGACATTTAACCTAAACTTAATACATAATCACTAGCAAAGTAATCAGTTTTTCTAATTTTAAATTTACTGCTTATGGAATTTAATATCGTTATTTTTAATTTTAAGTACTAGGTTGTGCATTGATGACTTTTCAAATATTATTTATAGATACTGATAGAATCCGAGAAAAGCGAACACAAATATTACAAGTAATATTTCTTGCACTTTCCTTACTTCATTGAAACATGGCATTGCAACACTAGAAGTGACCCCATTTCACTGATCATTAATGATTTATGTGACTGAGCGTATGTCAAGTGAAGTTTACTTATGATGATAAATCTATAGTAATTTGATACTTACATTTACCTCTTGATTTATTTCGTTCAGTTGTTTGGATGTGTTGGTGTAAATGTAAAGGTGAATTTTATAAATGTATGGCTTGTGCGGCAATGAATAATTCCATCAATGATCTTGTGTCGCAACTTTTGACCGTAACCTCATCTAAACAATCATATGTCATAAACTCGGTCTGACTATTGTTAGTCATGTATATATAATGTCCTTTATCTAAATACATCTTTACATTTGATGATTGATGCTGTAAGCTTCAAATAATAAATATCTTTAAAATGATGGTAAACAAGATACCGGCTCATAAAATATGAAATAACGTATTTATACTGTCGTAAATGTATTTACAGAAATGATAAATGATGCATCGAAGCAGCAACTGGCAACATATAAGATCAATTAATTTGATCATAAAAGAAGTAAAATGTCTTCAGATAATAGATAATGCGTTAAAGCAAAACATGTATATGTACATATAAATCAATCTACCAACGTGTCTTTATATGTGGACATTTCTTAAGCTTAAATTAAAACAAAAATACTTTTCCGCGTTTGATTTTTGGGCCATAGTAACCGTTGTTACGAGAACACGCAGTCTATTTCTCTCTGTCGTTACCTGGGAAACGTTCCGATATCTTTTTAGCTACGCATCAACCGTCCGCGTTAAGCTTCTGTACTGATCGGAGGAAGTTATTACTGCATGGACTTTACTTATCTAGTGCACAAGTGATAGGTTAACTACCGCATTAGTATTGCAGTGACATTACTTAAAATATTCTACGCCTCCGTCTTTCCAAGACATGTTCTTCCTTGGTTATAAATAAAACGCAAATCCTAAAGAAAATGAAAAAATGATGATCAAGATACTATCCCCAATTTCCATTCATCTCAAAGCGATGCGCACTGTGAAACCATCTACTATGATTCCAAGGCTGATTGTTTGCGTTATCTGATGTGCTTAAAGAAACATAAAGTAACATATAGCCGGCCAATTTATACTCTGCACCTTGAGCTTACCATTTTTTTACCTTTACCAATGCTTATAAATTGCTTACGCCCAGCGGGTATGGTCAGTGACTTCAAACCACTCAAACAATAAATACAAGAAAAGGCAAAACATAAAACAACATTATACAGTTTGCACTACTCCATAGATATAAACAGTAGAAATAGTTTTCAAACGTAAGTTATACAGCCTGCGAAATTGCATGAAATCTGATATAATATGATTGTTAATAGAATGTCCGCAGTTGCATGCATGTAAATTATGAAACGCATAATGACACGTAGTTTAATCAAAGGGGTGCAAGCTCTGTGGTATTTTCTGATCTTTGCAATATAAATCGTACTGTATATCTGTATGTATTTTCCTGTATAAGTTTATTTTTATATTCTATAATTCACCTTGCAGGGCACCGAGATGCAGGGACTGCGTTTGGATTTTTTACTATAATATTTTGAGTTTGATACATACGGAATTTTGCACTTGACTTGAGTTGCATCAAAAATCATTTATGTTCATTTCTAATGACAGCCACACTTAAAAAAACACTTAAAAATAAACGAGCGCGTTACCCCTGCACCACGGAGAAATTTAACGAAGACAGCCTGAATAAAATCAAATAATTCTAATTTTAGAATATCCATGCAGGGTTTGTAATCCTTATTAATTTCGATGTATTTTGTTCACGATATACCTGTTGTTTAACATTGATGTAAATAATTAAGCGAAAATCTTCTCGCAAAAACAGTCTGACATGTATATACTCCACTACTTGACAGTCAGATTTATTTGTGTAATACGCTCTGAGGTATTCGGTAATCGACATCGCTAAAAATAGAATTTTCATTGATTAAAATCATATTCATCCGCGTAATTGATGATTGTGCTTTTATTGACAATTCTATAAGCCAACGCTACTTTTAAACTTTGAATGCGTTGTAATTTGTTTGATATTTGTAACAAAATAAAAGTATTTATTTCTTTTACATTGCTAGTTTTTAAGCTGTTTTGAGAACGACTTGTTGTTAGGTTTGCCGTAAAGCTTCTGTGTCAGAGATTGAATGTCAGCATTGTATTTCCTGATCTGCGATCAGAAAATACAAAAATATCTGTGTGACGTTATTAATATAAATATTTCCAAGTATATTGAAAATCGAGCAGTGTATTCTAGAATTACTGTTATTTTTAAGATAATTATATAAGATATCAGAAAGATGTCTGCTTTACATTTAGCTACACTGATATTTGTTATACACATGGGAGACACTTGTATGATTATGTTTCACCTTAATTTGCAAACTGATATTAGCTTATTTCAAAACAACTCTCCCTTTATAATCTTGTATTTAAATATCACACAGCATCATTTTACATTTTATTTTGTTCATTTATTAAGAATATTGTCAATTCTGTTTTCATACATTGCATTGAAAACTAAGAACTAATATATGTTTATTAATCTATTTGTTTATTTATTTATTTTATTGGAAAGACTTCATTTTCAGTACGTCTTCTTTTTTTATTATGACAAAAAAGTGTTTAGTTATCCTTGAGCCCTGAAACAAAGAATACCTGTGAATGTAGGGTGGACTAATAAATATTTTCTGTTTATCTTTTATTCTTTTTAATGTCTTAGTTGATTTTACTCGCAATAATAAATATCTTAAATACATTACATTATGTATTGATTTATAAAATCATATTTACTATTATATAAATACAGATAAATTGTTTCAGTAGATATATGGTAAAGTGAAGCGTAATATTTTTCATTTTTGTTCTATGTTCAGAATCTTAGAATTTGACATAGTTAATGCTAATTTGACTCTTTTTCTAAAACTATTACACATAGATAATAAGTGCCTTTTTCTTTTGAGAAAAAATCATTTCAAAATAATTAAAAATTTTTAGTAAATGATTTTTAACTCAGAATGCAATTGGTTATTATTCTTGAAACGGCCTTTACATGAGAAAATCAGATTTTTACAGCATGCTCTTTTTCTTTAATGGTGGCATAATTACGTCTATATTGCACCTCACACTCAAAGGGTAAGTTTATATCCACACGCTTACTTTGATATAGTGTAACTTTTATACCATTTGTGTCGTCCGCTCAGACATAAAATTATTCTTCACGTTCTTCAACTGATATAAATAATGTTGAAATTTCAACAAAGAAACAGGAATTATATTGATTTTAGAATTTAAAAATTGATGAAGCAAACCTTATGTCACTTATGGGAATTCATTATATGATTTTGTTTCACCATAGTTTGTAAACTGATATTAGCTGATAATATATAGCCCTTGTATTATCCCTCTAGATTTCATTTAATTAATTAATTGTGTTTGTAGTTTAACTTAGAAGTCAACTATTGCATTGTACTACTATAAGTAAGTACATGTTATCTTTCTTTCTTTTTTCGTGTGTTTTGTTGTTGTTGTTTGTTTGTTTGTTTCTTCAAAGGATCAAACTTTAGCCTGAGTTGTATATTGATATCTCAGTCAGAATCAATTCAGGTTTTGATTTCATTTTCAACTGATTTAAATTTCTTCGAATTACAATTTTAAGATCTTCTATAAAAATACACATCGTTAAAACTAAAATAGATTTAGATTTGTCTAACGACGCAAGAAAAGAATAGTTGAACAGGACTGACAAATTTCTAAATAGATTTTAAAAAACTAATGATATGTTTCATAAATAATATTAAAATGGCAAATAAAATAAATAAAATTTGCAAAATGACAAAGAACATTTTGTAATAGCTAATAATTATGTCTATCCTGATTTCGTGCATGCAAAAAGTTCATGTTTTGATTTTTCAATTTCCAGGAACTTGATTATCCGTTCTTCCATCACATTATTTACTTCCCAGTGGACGCTTTTATACAGAATGACTTTGGTCAAAATATCTGTTATTGCATTCTATTTACAAAACACAAATTCAACGTACAAAAGTTAAGCCATAAATTTATCTTTGATATATTTCTCAGACTATCTTCGTCAGATCTGAATAATTATTTCTTTCACGTGAAAGTTCAGTTAATCAATTCTTTTCTGAGCATGTTCACGCAGTATTTTATTTACTAAGTAATTTTAACTATCTATATCCCTGATAACAATATGAACGTATACGTCGTCCCGACACTATCAAAACATGCAATGCTTCAATATAGTATACATGCAATACGCCTGTGTATTTCAAAACATGATCTTTTATATTTGTGATTTAGCAACAAACAATAATGCAAAATGTTAAGGATAAAATATTGAAAATTTCTAAATATAAAAAGACTGCACCATATTTATTAATTGAATATATGATTAACTTCAAAGGATATTCATAGAAATTATATGGCTAACATTGATTATTGATAGCTCATGCGAAGTCCATTGCAAAAAGAGAAATCAGTCATGACAATATGTACTGACAGTACACTCACATTTTACATTTGAATAGACCAAATTTATTTCATTTGGCTATCAAGATTAGCTTATGGTAGTTGAAGATGTTTTATAGTCTTAAGACCCATGCTTTTCACATGCTTACCGGCTTAAAACGTAAGTAACGTCTTTTATCATGGTTCTTGGATGACTTTCAGATTTTACCCAAGATTTATTGAAAATTCTAATTAACATCTTTCATTATAACATTTTAAAAATAGATTGAATAATATCTTGTACCGTTACAACTGCCGTTTGCCACTCATTACCGTCGGCCAGGGATTCTTTCATGTTGAAGGGCTATCCAGCTGTCTTACGTAAGGTCGATATTTCACACAGATACCTTGTTCGTGCCTGAAATAATGCAATGATGGGCACTTGAGGGCTTCCTCCGTGAGGAAACCTGAAAAAATAGTGCAATGACCTTTACAGTACCGATTTGACATAAAATCCATTGAAAAAACAAACAAACAAATAAATAAACAAACAAACAAACAGACAAGAAAGCAATTGATACATATTCATTTGAGCATTATATTTATGATATAAAATCATAAATGAAATTGTGTTATAGGATTTTTAAAGTACTTCATATTTGAAAATGTAATTTCCGACACTTTATAAGCCACATCACGGCATGGATATTGAATATCTTCATTCATGTTAAGCTCATTGGTTTGGAAAAGTTTACTACTTACTGTGAAATGATATGGCTCAGGTATTGATTTTGTTTTATATTTTTAAAAAAAAAACTTATAACGATGACATCATATAAAACCTGCAAACCTACATGCAGGTAAGATTAACAACTTTCAGAAAGGTTAATAGCAGTACAAATTCCCGACGGATAGAACTTAATCAAACGTAAATCACGTTGATAAATAACATGTCAATTATTGTTCTTGAATAATAATTTCAATAGATTAGAAAAATTAATGATTAACATTTAAGAAAAATGTCTTTGCTTGTTATACGAAAGTGGCGATTCAAAATAGATAAACATTGGGCGTGTTTAATAAATGAAAAAACAAAACACTTTCTTTCCCATAACTCGAATATTCAATCCATTAACCTATTACTGTATAGCGGTTCTATATTTCGTAACTGACATAAACATGTTAAGCCGGGGATAAACAAGATTATTAAGGGAGAGTTGTTTTTAAATTAGCTAATATCACTTTGCAAATTAAGGTGAAACATAATCATACAATAGTCATCCATGTGTATAACAAATTTCAGTGTAGCTAAATGTAAAGCAGACATCTTTCTGATATATTATATAATTATCTGAAAAATAACAGTAATTCTAGAATAAAATAATTATTTTTTGCTTTTATAAAATTAGTTAAAATAACGACGAATAGTTGATAAAAAAAGAAAAGATCTGGATTTTAATATAAAAAAAATGGTTTAATTTAATAAGACAATTTCATGTACACACTTTTTCTTGTTTGTATACATATTGAATGACATTAATGATAACTGTCAACACTATTTGTACATATATGCTATTACTTATAACGCACATGTCAAACGTATTGTTACAATATGTTACAGGAATGGTCAGTCTACGGTAACGTTGTAATAAGTTGATTTTCTGATTGGGTTATACGTCGCAACAACACAGTGTAGTTCATATTGCGACTTTCATGCACGATGAGAAATACCACCGGCATTCCGTAAACTAGCTTGATAGTTTCCTCACATGAAATAATCCAAAGTCCCTTTTGGGACTCGAATCTACAGCGGTGAAGGCAAGTGGATTGAAAGTAACGACCTTAACAACTTGGTCATAGACGCCCTTTTGTAATTAGTTTCTTATAACATAAGGAGCCATTTGATTATAGGATTAAACTTAAACATTCCTATATTTCTTTCACAATATTATTCATTTAAACATATAGTTACATCGAAACAAATACGAAGATAAATGAACTCATGGCTGAAGATTTGTTTCATTACGTATATTAAAACCAGAACAAAAATGAAAATCATTTTTTTATTTTCAGTTATGGATAAATTTCGAACAAAGCAATATCATGAATGCTTTTAAATAGAACTAAATGCAATATTACAAAAAAAGAAATCTTGACAATTTTGTTTTTTTAAGGGATTTCGAAACCACAAATGAATTAATACCGAAATTAAGGAGAAAGCATAAAGTGTAAATGAAACACTCAGAAATCGAGACTCATTTGATATGGAAGGGGTTTTTTATATGTAATTTAAGCGACCAAAATCCAAGAACAATAAGATTACTTAGTTTAATTGTATGGACAAAGAATTTAGTATGAACCAAAGTAAAATGTTCATCAAAAAAGAGAAAACAGAATCCCTTAATAACGCACAAAACGACAAAACTGAAAATATTGCAGTCTCGGTTTGATTAAGCCTGTAGAAAGTGCAAGTAAGCGTTCACACACCATACGGCAATCATCATTGAATCTTAAAGTTGACACTGTCGTGCCATTCCATAGAAAGCGTCGAACGGTCTTCAAGTAGAATAAGCTTGTGCTCTAAACAAAAACAATTTTGCGAATAAGACGTCACAACAAAAATTTGAAAAGCTAGTTTTCAATGATTGTGAACATTATTACCTCTTTTTAAACCTCCACAGAAATTTGTCTGATGTCGTGTCAAACAATTGCAGTTACAGACACATAACTTATTCCAAGACCACTCCCTGTTATTTCATTCTTGACAATCTCACGTTGTGTCCGCGTGTTCATATGTAACATTTTATTACGTCGTCTACTACATGTGTGATTTATTCTTTCAAAACCATTGTCAAACAGGAATAAAGATCATGTGTTAAGCAAACAATGTTCAAAGGACGTAAAACGTTTCGAAAAAAGGAATAAAAGAAATGTGGTAACATCTGAATAAAGATATAGCAGTTTGCATCTTTTAGAACTATGAAAATGTAGTTGAATCGACCTAAAACTTTTATCATGTATTCTTGTAATTACATAAATCAGAATGCAGTAAAGTTTGTTTAATGCCAGTTAATGTCTCATTAAATATAGAATAATTAATTCTGGTGATTTAATGTTACAATAAATTGCAATGTTTTACTATGGTTAAATTATTAGACGTTTCGATGAATGTCATGTTGTGAATTTAAGATTAACATTAACATTAAGAAGGTGGAAAAGTTGATTAAAGAATACCACATTGAGTTTGAAAGAAATTTTGTCACATAGGTGATAAAGGTCTTACAGTCTTAGATTATATGTATTTCACTGTATATATACTATGCAAAATATTAAATGCTAAACTTAAATCCAACAGGAATTGAATTTAAAGTGTACTGTTTTAATCGTTAAATATTTAATTAAAGCTCATTTTGGATTGAAGATTGAATACCGGTGCTTATGGCGTAAAGATGTCACATTTTACATTATAAGTCATAAACAGAATCAATCAAACCAATTCGGCAATTTTCATAAAACTCCGTTGTTTTTATTGCTTTCGAGGAATCTTCCATTTCCAGATTTTGGAATTTAGTTTATTCATTGGTCTGTTCCTTTTTTCATATAATAAGTCGGAAAGGTAAATTAAACTACCCTTATCATTGGTTAAGACAGATAAGCGAAATTAATGCCATGTTCCTGTCATTCATAGGTAAGGAAAAATATGTAATTATATTCAGATTTCATTACTCTTATTGGCAGGCAAAGTATTGTATATTAAAAAATGTTTTATGAAATGCTGTAAACAGTTAATCTAATCTGTGATTGAAATCTCTTTTAACTTTGAAAAAAAAAGGTTCTTTGCTATATCACTTTTGAACTATGTATGTGTAATCTACTGCGTGTCTAATTCTTTAAGTATCATTTTGCTATTTAGTTCTTTCAATTTTCTATTACTTGCTTTCAACTCGACGCAGTTTTGTTGACTTTTTTACTGGTTTAAAGAAGGTCATTATTATTTTCCTATTTCTCTGGTAGTGATCAACTGCTGAGTCCACATGGTTTCTGAATCATTAGTGAATACCAAATGACATTAACACACAATATCGAGATAAACGTGACGGAGCAAATTCGCTTCGCCCGCGGTTCAAACTGAAACCATTTTGCAAAAAAATTATTATATGACTGAGATGAAACAGCTAAGGAAATACACCAGACCTTTCAGTCACCTTTCTCACTTCTATTAAGACACCTTCTCATGTTTCCTTTTCATCTAAGACATTTTTCAAATATTGTTAATGAACGATAAAATAAAAAGACATTTAATAAACAAAGAGGTAATTTTTTAAAGGGGAACATATTTATATATTTATCATTCCGTTAATAAAATGGAAGCCAGTCCCCAGACCAGCGCGTGAAGTAATTAATAATATATACTTATATCGAAACTTATTAATTCTCCTTTTCGCCGTCAATTACTTTTTACAGGTAAATTGAACATTGTGAGAATATTACAACATTTATCATAAAAATGATCTGGGGAAAATTTTTTTATCTTAACTTATACTACATTGAGTAAATACTCTCAAATGACGATAAATAATGACATTTTGAGATTTGGTTATTTTTCAGTTAAAGAAATTACTGCATCCACGGGTTATATGGGATCACCCGGTATTTATTAAATCTATTACGTATCTTCAAACGAGTGTTTAAGTATGTTAACATTTTGTTTTTATTTTCTGGTTAACGCTAATGTTTTATATACATAGGAGAATTCTTTTTAGACAAATTTAGCCAAAGATGTTGTCATTTAAAATAGATGACCAGACATAAGGAAGTTGTTAGTACTTTCAAGGATGAATACGTTCAATCACTTTTCTGTCGTTTTTATTATTATTAAACACTACAGTGGCTTGTTAAAAAAATGATAAATCACTTGCTATAAACTACAAAATACCCAGTCAAATATTGGCAAAACATTTTGTTTATACTTCTTTATAAAAAAGAATTGACATCTTAAGCAACGGTGATATTGAAATAAAATTTATTTATGATCTCGCTAGAAAAATTAAACTTAGGAAAAACGATTTTCTAGACATTGATTGCAAGTTGGCACATGTTTACCACAGTTATTTCTAGAATTAGTTCCTTAACAAATCCTGAGTAAAACATAATCATTATTGATATTTGTACTGCCTTAAAGCCTTTGAGGTGTTTTATTCTGTCATGAAAAATTGGAAGGTGGAAAAAATAAGTTGGTAAAAAATGTCTGGCACTGAATATTCCAAACGAATACTTTTTTTTTCACGAAACGATTATAAATTTAAGCTTATTAAAAGGACTTCAAGTGAAGTTTGGCACATGTTTCAAACACTTTCTCGTTAGTAAAATTACAGTATATTCACATAATCTGGATTATATCTAAGTGATTCATCATTTGCAGTTTTGTTCACATTCAATAATTGCTGCATCTGAGGTCCTTAGACTCAATATTAGTAAAATATGTTTTAAATCAACTGCAAAAAAATGTGTTTCAATAGTCAACAACAATGTCAGAATTTCAAAAAGAATTTATTCTGTGCAAAATATCAGTATAATCTGTACATCGTTAGTGACCTTTTTTAAAATATCCTTATCTTTAAGATTAGTTTCAGTACGTTATTATGCAGACATTAAATCGTCTGTCACAAACAAGGGCTTAAGTTGTTTATTGAAATGTTTTCGTCACTGTTATATTGACGTCACTGATCTTTCGATGCATTCTAAACTCACATTCAAATAAATATGCGACAGTTCAATGAAAAAAATAAAGTCTCAGAGAATTGAACAAAAAAGTCGTTACGTTTTGATTAGAAACATCAAATCAATCAAAACATTCTTCCCTGTAAAATTACTTTTACAATTTCTATTACAGTATTTAATTTACGGTTGTTAGTTGCAAAAGAATATCTCAAAATGACTGTACTAAACATGAGACATCTTTAAAAATATTTCTAAGCACCTTCTTCCTGACAATTACTCTCATACTTACTTACAGTGGCGTCAATTTGTATTATACAAGCTTTAAGCCTTCTTATCTATTAATTCCGACGAAGCTTCAAATAACTGTTATTGCGTCTGTGACCAAACACATGGGGATATAATTTTGAATAAATCCGTATTTCAAAAGGCATATACGTTCCTTAGTTAAACATTCAAATCAAGAACACATTGCGTTTATTTAAGTAAAAAATGAGAAATTTTAATTGTTTGATCATTAAAAGTATTTAAGATCTATATCATGGAACTACATATTATAAAATTTTATATACAGTAAACTTATGTTGTCTCCTTGGTCTTGTAGTTGATTCTCCAAAGGATTGTTACATAGAGAATGCCACTTGTGATTATTGTATGTAGACACATTAAATGTTGCTATTTTACAATATGGATTTTACTGCAATGCTTTCATGCACGTGGTATTCTTTCTAAAGGAAATACAAACAACTTCTTCCACAAAGATATTGTAGAGGTATTCTTTATCAAAATCCATTATTGTACATTTTTTAACAGTTTACACTTTAGATACTAGATTTTTTAACAAATATAAGTGATAGTTTATCAGAACCAAAGGTTGAATGGCAACTGCTACATGTCTAACTTCTTTTTCATGATGTCCATTCATATCATACCTTGATGTATGTGTAATACACAATTAGCCCCTTAGGGCTACGGTTAGCCCCTTACAACAAGAACTAACCCTATCAAGTATAACAAATAAATAAATTACCGAAAATGAATCTCAAAAGAACACCCAAAAACTTAAATTGAACATGTTGCCGACCCGGTCCGATTGAGCACCGGTAAGATCAAGACACCGTCTGTTTGTATTTGAAAGAAACAAATGTTTTTACATAACCATGAATATGATAATCAGTCTAAACTAACAATATAACAATGCATTAAGTGTCAAATTAAAATTCCGCTTGAATACAGAAGACTTCACTTTAACTACATACAGTGAAATTAAATTTCACTCAGAAGAAGGAATTTTGACAAAATATGGAGGACAAGATCCAAAAAGAAAGGCGGCGTTCACTGAACGCAACCGCCAACGAAAGTTAACGTATTTAAGTAGATAAAAGCAATTGCATGATAGCATACATTGACAATTGTCTTTTGTTTTTCTTTAACATTTATTTTATCTTCGACATTGATATACATGTATAATTAAAACTGCAAACCGAATATGTGGCAATTTTCTATTTCGCCGTTTTTATTATTTTCTGATTTTAAGATTGACTTTTATCATTAACGGCTTTAGATGTTTATTTGATTTTAATAATTCAAAATCTGTATTTCCATTTGATACAGACTATATTTCAGTTCTATGGTGTTGACAGCTTATAGATATTCTCAATCCTGTTTTCAAAAAAATGTATAGCATTGATTTTTCTTATCTCTTAATGTGAGAACAGTAATTTTACAGGGAAGAATGTATTGATTGATATGATGCTTCTATTTAAAACGTCACGACTTTTATGTTCAATTCTCTTAGACTTTATTTTTTTCATTGAACTTGTCGCATACTTATTTGAATGTGAGTTTAGATTGCATCGAACGATCACTGATGTCAACATTACCTTGACAAAAACGTTTCAATAGATAGCTTAAGCCCTTGTTTGTGACAGGCGATTTAATAACTACGTACTAAATATAAACTTAAAAGATAAGGATATTTTAAAAAGGTCGATTACGGTGTACAGATTACTCTGAGATTTTGCAGACAATATATTCTTTAAAACTCGGATACTGTTGATGACTATTGAAACATAATTACAGACATTGCAGATAATTTAGAACATGTTTTACTAGTATTGAGTCTTAGGATATTAGATGCAGCAATTATGTAATGTGAAAAAAATGCAAATAATGAAGTACTTACAGATAATCAAGATTATGTGAATATTTGAAACATGTGCCAAACTTCAATTAAAGTCCTTTTATAAACTTTTATAATCTTTTCTTTAGAAAAATATATTCCTTTGGAATATTCAGTGCCAGACATTTTCAACCCACTAAATATTTTACTGATTTTTTTCACCTTTCCATTTCTTATGACAGAAAAGAACACGTCAAAGGCGTTAAGGCAGTTCAAATATCGATAATGTTTATGCATAACTCAAGTTTTGTTAAGTAACTTATTCTAGGAATAACTGTTGTATACATATGCCAAATTGCATTCAATGTCTGGAAAGGCGTTTTTCCTTAAGATTGATTTTTCTAGCGAGATCATAAATAAAATTTATTTCAATATCACGGTTGCTAAAGATGTCAATTATTTATAAAGAAGTATAAACATGATGCTTTGCCAATATTTCACCCGGATTTTTGTAGTATATAGCAAATGATTTATTCTTTCTTATATCAAGCCACTTCAGTGTTTAATTATAATAAAAAAACGGCAAAATAGTGATTGAACACATTCAATCCTAAAAGCACTGTAATCAAGCAAAACAAAAATGAAAAGAAACTAAATACTAGCAAAAATTACTTTAAGAATTAGATGTCCTAATGTCTGATCATCTATCTAAAATGACAATATCTTTGGCTAAATTTGTCTAAAAAGAATTATCCTATGTATATAAAACATTAGCGTTAACTACAAAATAAAAGCAATGTTAACATACTTAGAAACGTAATAAATTTAATAAATACCGAGGAATCACATCTACCTCGGGATACAGTGAGATTTCTTTAACTGAAAAATAACAAAATATCATTATATTTATTAATCATCATTTGAGAGTATTTACTCACTGCAGTGTTAATAAACGTCTTCTGTCCAAGATCAATTTGATGATAAATGTTTTAATACACTCACAATTTACATGACGGGAAAAAGGAGAATGAATAGGTTTCGATATAAATACTCGTATATATTATTCATTACTTTAAGCACTGGTCAAGGAACTGTCTTTCGTGTTTTATGAACGGAATAATTAATATATAAGTATGTTGCCCTTTTAAAAATACATCTTTGTTTATTAAATGTCTTTGCTATTAAATCTTTTGTTAACAATATTTGAAAAAACGTCTCCGATGAAAAATGGAAGCAGGAGAAGTAGTTGTCTTAATAGAAGTGAGAAAGTTGACTGTAACGTCTGGTGTATTTACTTAGCTATTTTATCTCAGTCATGAAATTATGTTTTTGCAAAATGGTTTCAGTTTGAACCGCGGGTGAAGCGAATTTGCTCCGTCGCGTTTTTTCTCGGATATTGTGTCTTATGTCATTTGGCATTCACTAATGATTCAGAAATCATGTGGAATCAGCAGTTGACCTTCTTTAAATCAGTAAAAAAATAAACAAAATTGCTTCAAGTTATATAATCATGCAATAAAAATGAAAATGAACTAAATAGCAAAATGTTACTTAAAGAACTAGACGCGCAGCAGATTACATATAGTTACAATGATCCAACTTTACCTACGCCTTACTTTTTGCACAAAGATGGAACGGTTAGTATGGTGCTTGCAAAACAGTTTGAGTATGAAATGAATGAATTTTGGGGTCCTTATTTTGTCAAAGTTAAACCTTTCAAACAATTCAATAACAGATTAACTGTTTACAGCACTTAATAAAACACTTTTATAATATACAATACACTGCCAATAAGAGTAATGAAATGTGACTATAGTTACATTTTTTTCCTTCCTTATGAATGATAGGAAAATGGAATCTATTTCGTTTACCTCTCTTAACCAATGATAAGAGTAGTTTTATTTACCTTTCCGACTAATTGTATGGAAAAGGGAACCAACCAATGAATAAACTAAATGCCAAAATCTGGAAATGGAAAGATTCATCGGAGGCAATGAAAACAACACAGTTTTTATGATAATTGCAGAATTGGTTTGTGACTTATAATGTGAAATGCGACTTCGTTATGGCATAAACACAGTCATGAGCGGTATTCAGTCTTCAATCCAAAATGAGGTTTAATTAAAGATTTTACGATTAAAACAATACTATTTATATTCAATTCTTGTTGCATTTAAGTTTAGCATTTAATATTTTGCCTCGTGTACATACAGTGAAATAAATATGATCATGTGACAAAAAATTCTTTCAAACTCAATGTGGTATTCCTTAATCTCCGTTCCACCTTATAAATGATAACAATTTTAGCATAACAACATGACATTAATATAAGATGTCATCGAAACTTCTAATGATATAACCATAGTAAAAGCATTGCAATTTTATGATAACATTAAATCATCATAATAAATTATTGTATATATAATGAGATATTAAACAAACTGTTCTGCATTCTGATTTATACAAGATACAGTTTTTGGTCGATTTAACTACATTTCCATAGTCATAAAAGATTCAAACTGCTATATCTTAATTCAGACGTTCCCACATTTCCATTCCTTTATTCCTCTTTTTGAAACTTTTTTCATCCTTTGAACATTGTTTGCTTAACATATGATCTTTATTCCTGTTTGACAATGGTTTTGAAAGAATAAATCACACATGTAGTAGTAGACGTTATAAAGTGTTACATATGAACACGCGGACGCAACGTGAGATTGTCAAGAATGAATGAACAGGGAGTGATCTTGGAATAAGTTATGTGTCTGTAACTGCAATTCTTTGACACGACATCAGACAGATTTCTGTCGAGGTTTAATATGTTCCCAATCATTGAAAACTAGCTTTTTAAATTTGTGTTGTGACGTCTTATCTTCGGAATGCATGTTTCATAAATAACAACCTCTGATCTACTTTCAGAATTCCGTTTTGTTTAGTTCCGCAAAATTGTTTTCGTTTAGAGCACACGTTTATTTTACTTGAAGACCATTTGACGCTTTATATGGTATGGCACGAAAATGTCAACTTGTCGTTTTCCACTTTTGATCTCAGTATAATAGTTTATGTCTATTATTGCATTGCTGTAAACGAAACAAATTATGTTAATTCTTTATTTCAAAACACTAATAACTTATCAGAGACGTTTTGATTTCTGATGAAAACAACTATTTGAAACGCCAAAGAGCTTGTTAAATCAATATTAAAAGTTAACTTAATATGGGAATCATTAAATCTTGATTGAAACTAAATGCTATGTTTTATAGCGAACATTCTTCGTGAAGTAACTCTTGTAACAAGAATTGTGACAATAAATGTTTAGTTTTTAATACAGTTAATACGAAAATTGCAAATAAAAAATGTTATTGACATCACTAGTATTCAGTTATTTTTAACAAAAGATACATACAATATACAAGTGACATACATTGGATATGTAAGTAACGATAATGATTACGGCATTACATGTACAATTAGAGATTAATAAAGTAATTACATTATCAGTTCTTAGACGCTGACACTTCATAGTTTCCTTATTTCACCAGTCAATATACAGTGTATTGCAGAAAATATTTTCCATGCACGCACAACAATTATGTCGTGCTGAACGATCTTCAAGGATCAAAAATACCATCATCTTCGATTATAGATTAAAGACGAAAATGCTTACATTGCATATTTGTTCATATCTTAATAACATATAACATGATTCAATCACTGAGTGTTTCATTCATGAATTATGCAAATTGGCATGTTTTTTGTTTTTGTTCTTTTGTGTGTTTTTGTTGATTGTTGATGTTTTGTTTTGGTGATTTTTTCAAATAGAGAATTGGTGGAACTAGGGCAATGGTAAGTCTGGACTCTAAGCACAACGTTGGCGTTATATGAGCAAGCAACCTTCCATACAGAAATACATGATAGTAGAGGAATAAGGAAAGTGATTACTGAATATCCAACCATACATAAAATATCTACATGCAGTGTGAAATCAATAGAAAGAGGAAAGAAATGAGACTTTTATGAACATAAAGCATTTATATAGCCTCATTTCTTTTTGTTTCCTACCATGCATTATTCTGATGTATTAGTCAGAAAAAATAAAATGACACTGATGTAAAATTTATGACAATAAAAATAAACAATGTATTAGAGAAATTTATGCTTAGTGGCCTGTGGCAAATTATGACTATTTATTTGGTCACAGAATATAAGCTTGCTCGCAACTAATTTCTAATCACCTAAATGTCTAGTAAAAATCCCCTGAGGAAACCATCATTCATAAATAGAAAAAAAGTGTTGATGTGTAATCAAGCACTATTGTCTAACAAAAAAAATCGAATGCCTAGCAAGTTGGTGTTGGAATAGATGTCCAGTAAATATATAACTGCTGCTTAATGTAGAACAAATACGTGTAACCATTTTTGGAATCGTTTTGTTTAAGATTTGTTTTGAATGAGTCACTCTTATTACAGCTTGTTTCATGTTTTCTTTCAAGAAGAGACAAACTTTCTATATAAAAATGTCATAATGTTACTGTAATACAATCATGAGCAAACAATATTACATACTTTGTGAAAAGAGCAAAAAAATTCTCTTGTTAATTTTCATTTTCCTTAAAATTTATTGTAATGTATCCATTATGGCGCTTCCTTGGTTTCGACTTCATATTGACATTTAAATAAAGTTCCTGTTTTTTTTTGTGTTTTTTTTGTTGTTGTTGTTGTTGTTTGTTTGTTGTTCTGATATTGCAATACAAGGACACATCATTCTCATTACTACATTCACAATAATGACCGAAATCTCTTCCAAATAAATGGGTAACTGATTAGAATTAATGCAATTGCTATCTTATTCAGTAAAGTGATTTAAATTAACTTTTGATATCAGAAATTATTCACAAAATATGATTATTATTCAAGTTAAAAGAAATACATATTATAATACGAAAATGAAATATCTCCTCTAATCGATTTTTCTGACAATGTATCTAGTGTTGTACGTTTCCTTTGCTTTTTCAAAAGTCGCTTGAAGTCAGCAGACCCCTATTGTCGTATTTTGTAACTAATATTGATGAAGATACAGACATAGTAGTCTATATCCTGATAATAAAACAATTACCCATTTCTTTAACAACATACACAGTTTTATTTTTTATTTCAGTGTTTGCTTTTGTAATTCCATATCTGATGCAAACTCAAGGACCTTGTCAATTTGGTTTTCGAGATTCCTTCTAATTTACATGTAGTAAGCGCCTTAAAACACACCAAAACAGTTTTCTTTTTCATTTCTTCTGTCCAATACATAACTTGATGGATGTTTTTCTATGATATAAATTGATGTTCAGTTTTTCATTAAATGCTACATTCAACCCCCGTAGACAAACACAAGCGTTCGTCATCCCTCCGGCAAATTATAACATGAATGCACTAAGGTGTACAATTGAATTATGTACAAGAGAAGAAGATTTGTAATTAGAATGTATGGGATATTGAGGTCAAGTAAAAACTCGAGCTGTTCACAAATGAAATTGTATAAATATTTGTAAATAACATGTAATCTTTTGGTGGAACAAGAAACTGTTTTGGTCTATATTCAATATGAATTAGTTACACCATAAATTAACTACCTTTCAATTATTTTATGTTATTGAATGTTTTCGAGATATATGTACGGTACGTAATTATTCACCATAAATGTCCATACAGTTTACGTTCGTTACATGCAAATCAATAAAATATATTAACTATAATTAAATCATCTGTTATCGGTCTTTCTACTGTAAAAAAGAGAAACATTCAACTTCTGGATGAAACAGCTTCATGGAATCACATTAGCTTCAGATATGTACGACGTCAACTAAATAATAGCTATAATCTAAATTCAGAGATTTGCTGTAATGTCATTTTCCTTTTTAAATAATAAGAAATATCAAAGAAAATATCTATTACTTTTCAAGATAAGGATAATCAAATGTCAGGAAACAAGGAAATTGAAATTTAATTTAATTGTCATTTATCGAAAGTATCATTGGGCTTACCTTTCAATGTCGAATTGTAACTCACACAATGAATGTTCTTTATGTTTCCTTTTTGATTACTGTTTTACGTTATCATTTTTAACTAGGGGGAATTAGACGTAAAAAAAATCCGTATTCATATAACTAATGACCAGATATATAGACAGAAATAACGTTTATCTCGCTAATACCGGCATTGCCTTTAATGAATTAAAAAAAAAACATTTAATAAAAAATATACAATCACTAAAATGAAGATGGAGTGACTAATTAACGTACAATACAGCACTTAGTGATTGATGTTTAAATGATAAACAACAATATTGTACATCGTAAATTGTTTAAGTTAATAAATAAAATGTCATGCAAGAACTTCCAGTTAAAACCTATTCATTTCAAGGAATAAAAGGCATCATAATTCAACGACATAATTTGCATCTATAATGACGTTTGAAAGCATTTTAGTTGATTCGCTTTTTAGATCATGGACACAATTGATACATTGCCAGAGGAAATGACATGTGTTTTAATTAATACTGTAGTCAAAATCTGCGACACAAAATCATAGATGTAGTTATTTATTACCTGGCCAATCAAGAACTTATGTAATTCACTATTGTAAAATAACGAACGCATCCAAACTGTCAACCTACTATAGATAAATCACCGTATTAGGTAAACTTCACTTGACATCCGCTCAATCACATTTATAATCAGTGAAATTGGATCACGGCTAGTTTTGCCATACCGTGTACATAAAGTAAGTAAATATTTTGTGAATAATTTGTGTTTGCTTTTCTTGGATTACAACCAAATTTGTAAGAAACATTATTTCAAATGAAAAATAGCGAACTGAAAATACCCATGAAAGATATATCTATAATTATGAGAAACTGATTTCTTTGCCAGTGATTATTAAGCTAAGGTTAAATATCAGTCTACTATTGGAAATTCCCGCACGAAATCAGCGTCTCAGAACGCATACTGGTACATATATTACCAATGGGATTAATTATACAGTAATTACAAATGCATTTTTTGTGATTGATTATGTTGTTATTAATTAAGTCCCAGGAATATTATTTATATTAAAATTGTGTGAATATCAGTAATTTATCTCTTACCAAAATAGAACCGGATAGATTATTATTCCGTTTTACTGCATAACCTGGTAATTATATCTTTAATAAATATATAAAGACAAACTGCACAAAGTAGTATAAATATGTCGTAATTTAACCATTACGTGCTTTGACCTAAACCTCATCTACAGACACAAAACCTGAAATATGGATGAACATGGTTTTACAAGTGTATGTGGGTGAAATTGTGTAACACAATAAATTATCTGTTTTTATTCAAATATTCACGAAACTGCCCAAAAGTCTGAAGGAAGGTTAAAAAACAAAACTTATTGATTGAAGCAGAATAAGAGAACAATCAAAGTAGAAACGGTAGTAAACACCAAATTGAAGAACACTTGTTTTAATTCCATGTGAGGAAATGTGATGACAATAATGCCCAATATCTTATCAATCTATTCTAGAACACATGATTTTTTTAGTGAATAAAGATGTTATGTCAATTTGTTCTTGATGTTCAATTTTTATTCTAAAATGGCATGTGTTTATGTTTTACTATTACGATTAAAATTAGAAGAGACTACACGCTCGTGAAATATATACACGCACGAAATATGCCGATCGAGGGCAAAAGATATATGCAAGACATTTTGCTAATACATGATTTGAAAACTAATGTAATAGCATGTAACTTAGGCTCAAGACATTTTAACAAAATGTGAGTGTCTGTTTACTTTCAAGACAAAACCTTATATTTATAGTAAATATATTGAATTAAAGATTTTATTTTCCTCAGATTTCTCTATAAATAAAAAACACTAATAAGTACATAATTATTAAAGATTAATGCCAACAAAAATCAGTCACAGAACAAGAAAATATCATTTTTATAGTGAATATCTAATATATATCTATTGTACTCTTTTGGCAAATCTTTACCAGTAAATAAATGTATATTATTAAGTACTGGAAATTAATAAAGTATAAATTTTATATACAAATATAATTTTATATATCAATTTACCTATTTACAAGCATTACACTTTTACATATGAACTTAACTTGATATATCTTTATGCCATATTTGGTAAATGTGCTGTCATTACGTGTAGGCATTTTTCGTCGTCACATCAACTACAGACCTAATTCAACGGTACACTCACCTTATATCCTAACCATTAGCCGACTAAGCATATACAATCAATGTTAGAAGTAACATAAGAGAATATGATACCATTCTTAGGATTAGTTTATAGGCTAAGCTGAGAAGTTCAATATTTTATTTATCTTTACCTGCCTTCTTATATTCTGCTCCGTCATATAACCTACTTAATTTGTAACATTTATCTTCTCGGAAGGAAGCAAATGTAACTGTTATATCACAAAATCTAATTCAATATTTAATTTTGAAACTAGATTATAAACTGCATATTTTGTAGAAAAGTTGAGTGCGAAAGCTTGAAAGCGTTAAGGGATATTCAGGCAAAATAATGACAAAATATATGAATGATTTTATGTACTCAAATCAGGCTAAAATGACATTTCTTGAAGTTTCAGCATGAATTTCTGTTTGAATTCTTTATATTTTGGGTTTGAAACGTAAATATATCTACATATGTTGAACGAAATTTAAAGCCAATAGAATCACCAAATAGTTTTAAAACAAGTCAGGTGACCTGAACAAACCTTTTAAGTTACAATAACAGATATTTTTGATATTGTATGATTGAAACAAGTCTATGTCATTCATTTGAAATGTTCTTTTATGCTTCCAGAGTTCACTTTGACAAATATTGCGAAATTTTAGCGCTCTTACCTGACCCACGCGGGTCAAGTTAGGAAACCACCATTCTATTCTTTATATGGAGAAAAGTTTTGTTCCATTGACTGTCTAATATATTCATTTTGAGGGCATTTACAGAATAATGAATGAAAAATTCAAAACTAAAAATGAAAATTTTGCCTGTGTCTCCCTTTAGATAATATTTTCATCTTATCATCAACAGGCAATCTATCTCGCATTCTCTATGAGGTTATTGTCTTTATACACACGTTAGGTGTTCACTAAGATTTGTGGATCAGGATCAAGATCAAGATTAATATGAAAAACTAAAATATCCTAAAGATCAAAACTAAAAGTTTAAATATTTTCCAATGATTATCCTCATAGATTTAATATTCAATATTAACTTGATAAGATTTAATTTAAAACTGTGAGTTTATGAACTTTAATTATAGATTTATTGTGACTTCGCTACTTCTTTCAAATCAACATCTTTTTATGTCTTGTTTATGTACATTCAATTTTAGCTTAATACAATTAATTTAGTATCATAAAGTAATGCCGATTTTGGATTATGTTCGAGTTTTTCTTAATCAAGATGTGGCCAGAATATATATATTATTTTTTCTACAAATGTCAATTATAACTGCTTATACAAGTTAATCCTAATAACATGGAAATCAATAGAATTTATTTACTATAATACGATCTGTAAAAATGGGAGACAAAATATGTCAGCTTATGAACTACACAGCAAATGTTATGGGATAAGGTTTATACATGTTCATATGATAATTAAGTAAATTGGTTTTCCGACATACATACATGTATGTTAGGAAACAAACAAGTACATATCACACCAAAAATAAATCAAAGTATTATAAAATTCAACATATTTTTCAAATATCAAATATTTCAATATCTTGTTAATAAGGTTTTGGTTACGTCGGTGTGTTACAGTTGCTATGTCTCAACTCTTTAGGTGAACTAATTTTTAAGAAAAACACATGTGGCTGTTTGCAAATTATTTATCGTAATTGGTTTCGTTATTTTAAAAGGACCTAAATTTAATTATTAATGTTTACCATATTAGCCTGATGTCTTTCCAAATGATGTAGGTTTGTCTGACTCTACGTATTTGTTCTTTTTGTATTCCCATGTCTCCATGGTTACAATTGAGAGCCATCTTTTTTAAAATCAAAATTTCATATTTTTTGAAGGAATAAGTTTTAAATAATTATATTCATTTAAGTTTCTACCAATGATAGTTGTATTGAATTCTAATGGGAATACTTTAACATTCTAACAGTTAATATCTGTGTAATTTTGTAATAATGAACGGTAAACAAAAAAACTTCCGTATTGTCCATATATGTATGAAGAAGATGACCGCTCTATATTTGGTTCTATGTAAAGCTTAAACGTTTAAAAGTCAGAAATAGTTGAACCCCCTACTTATATTGAAATACCTTTGGTTGCAAGTATGCTTCACATTAAGGTACTCCTACAAACTCCGACAAATTTGATTTGAAATAACACAACAGTTTATTGCGTAAGGGGTGTTTCATTCTTTGAAGCTATATAGTTTAATATGTGAACGAATGCAAATTCGTGTAATTTAAAAGTAGTATAATCTTACTGCATTTAATTATTTCAAAACAGGCACAAATGGCCAATATGAATATAAAGTCACATAAATAAATAAAACATTTTAAAAGATTCGGTGATTCGGTGATTCCCAGGATATATATCCTATATAACCCTCTGTTATTTTTTTTCTGTATCATATAACAGTCCTCGGGTTTGCAATATCCACTATCACCCTGATGTGTTATTTAAATTTAATTGCAGAGCTGATAGCCTATGTCTTGCCAATAGCTCATTCTATTGTCACCACAAAATCTTACTATTCTTAGAGTCTAACAGAGTTTATGAATCTCATTTGAATTGTGGATCGTGAAGAAAATATTATTTTGACTACCAGGCGCTCGTAATCAGTATTTCAAAATGAAAAATAGCGACTTGAAAGTGTCATGGGACGTATATCTAAAATATAGGAAACTGATTTCTTTCCTGTGATTATTCATTTAGTTAAGATTAAATATCTGTGTAGTTTGAGAAATTCCTGCACAAGGCCACGAAAATAAGAAATCAATTTCGACAGGGATTCATTATACTGTAATTGCAAAATAACTTTGTGACAGTATGATGGAATTCATCTTTCAATTGTGTAAAAGTTTCTTATAACCCGAATATATCCAAACACTAATTATCATTAGTACCTATTTTCTGATTACAATATTTTGTCTTCAGCTTTATCTTAAAATACCTAATAAGTTAAATATAATGATATTAAATCAATATCATTAACCATACCAAGAAAAGCCTGTGTTTAACGTGTAAATTAAATAGATAATATTATTTTTAAATACATTGTTATAGTACTGTACAGATAGATTCTAGTTCTTTTCAAAGTTTAGTCCCTTGGCGCATTAACTTCAAATTCTTTTTAAAAGAAAATTGAAGAAAAATATAACAATAGCATTACATAGGTTTTACTTAGTTTTGAGCGTGTAACAAATGTTAAATTGCGCCCATTTTGTGCCGTACGTGCTCTTGTGATGTGGAAATATTGTGGTTAATTCAATGTGGACAGTGGCATGACGCAAAACATATTTCAGATATAAGAACAGTTATCGTTATTTGATACATACGCAGTATTTCTCTTGTGGTAAATTATTCATTGTCTAGCCGAAAATGATTTTATTACGCTGGGTCAAAATATCGATTTGTATTAATGGTTTTGATGCCTTTCTCTCATACAAAACACCACTAGGAAAAGTCAGTTTGACATGTAATAGACAAGATAGAATATAATTATTTCCAATATGACAAAATGAACTTAAAAATGTCTGCTTTCGGACACGTTTATATTTCAACCATAATTTTTTCACTCAGAACTTTGATTTGTCTCATCCGAATGACTACAGATTTTTATTTTAATCATTCTTGCTCCAAATTGATGTCACTATCAACCAATACTTTGATTTTTACAAAGGATTTAAAAAAAACTACATGTTGTTTTATTGTAGAATAAGTTTACATGTTTAGCTTACACTTGGAATGTGTTAAGTTAGTTTGTCTTTGTTAAATTGTTTTGTGTACATCATGAAATGGTAAATATCTCGGTAACTTACTCTCTTCTACAATCATAAAACTTGGCATTTATTTTGATTAAACTTTAAATGAGTTTCTTTACATGTAAAACAATTCATGTGTTTATATCAGAATGTTAAACATTGCTATAGGGTATTCACTAATAAATGTTTTATTCACTGTAAATCATTATTTGCTAAATGATTGCAATATTCGTACATCTAATTTAAGAAGAAGAGTAATATGGGTAATATGATATATTTTCAGTTTTTAAGAAATCATTTTTAACTCGAACATTTACAACATGAAGTTCAATTTACCTTTATCGAATGGAAGTGAAAATAAATTTTATTTAAGAATAAAATGAATAATTTCCAGACAATGGAACCACCAGCATTTCGTTAATTTATGAATGAATCCAAAAAGTCTATGTACTTAAAAGCTCAATATATTATGTTTTAAATGTAGAGAACTTTACCTTTCCAGTACCAAACTTACATGCCTTTACCTTTGATTCATGATATAAAGTGTATTAGCTAATTTATGAGTTATAGGTTTATCTATCAGGTCACAGATATAATAAATGTTTTAAAGCAATATTAAAGTGTCATTTTGTCTATTTAAGTGTCAATTATCAGTGGACAGGTAAAAAAAGAATTACTTGACGTTTTTCTATAATTGTGTTCAATTTTATATTTGAGTTAAAACAAAATGCAAGTGACCAACAGAAATTTCGATAGATATTGTCCAAAATGTGTTGTAACAAGACTGATATGGATAAAAATGGTATAATGTTACTGCTAATGCTAACATGAGCAAAAAGATTCTCTTATCAATTTTCAGTTTGCTAGAAATTTATTGTAATGCATCCATATTAACGTTCATTTGGTTTCGACTTGATTTCGATCATTTTAATAGATTTCCTTATTTTCTAGCATATAATCGCATCGGTATCAAGTTGGTAAACTGTCCATGATTTTTCCTAATTAAAGAAATGTTCTTGTTGAAGAGTAATGTATGTGTGCTTTACTGGTGTTTGCATTCAGTGAACATTACACGGTTCTGATATTGCGATACATGGACATATCATTCTCATTATACATTCACAATAAGGACCGAAATCTCGTCCACTTAAACGGGTAATCGATTAGAATTAATGCAATTGCTATCTTATTCAATAAATTGATTTAAAATTAACTGTTAATATCTGAAATAATTTACAAATATGATTATTATCCGGGTTTTAAGAAATACATACATGTGAGGCACGACGCGAGAAAACCAGTCTTAATGACATTTTTTTCGAAATTTGGTTTTTCACATATTATTGTAGAGAATTTCTTTCTGAATATGACGGTGAAAACCGTTTTCAAATCAAAGGGTTAGTTATTTAGATATACCAATTTAACGAACGTCATATATTTGATCACTTTGTTAGCAAATGACGTCGAAAAATTAAATTTTGACGTTTAACGTTGTTAATTGGAAAATTAAAACGGCAATACTTATTAAATCTTAAGTTCACTGCATTAGTATGTTTAAGCTGTAAACAAGTTAGTAATTAAGTTATTTAAACTATAGACTTCCCGCTTATTTCGATTTTAGCGTTGCTAAGCAACGTTATAACAACGCCCACACGCGAGTCATACATGGCGCAAATAATTGTTTTTTCAACCATTACAACACTATATACCTTTAATGTGGACAAAATTATTCATAATCTTTACAGGAATTTTTCATACTATATACTGCTTGAAAAACAAATATATATTGAACGGGAAGGTACAGGTGTGGGTGGGCTTTAGTATGCCCGGGTCACATAGTTTGAAATGAGACAAATTTTTAGGTAAATACCAAAAGAAATAAATCAAGAAAAGTATATAAGTCTACGTTTAACGTTTAATACTTATGAAAAAAAAACATAGTTAAATAAAAAAGTTCTCTTTTTCTTTATAACAGTTTCTTTATAACAGAAACAATGTCCGTATATTTTAACAACAAACAACAACAGTTCTGCACTTAGCTGTTATAACAGTGCACCTTAATCACTGATAATATGATTAACTGTCTTGACAGACGAACACACGCACACTTCGCGACACTGCTGACATTCCCTATGCGTAATAATGCTTGGATGGACACATGAACTGAACCGGAATCCGTGTTCTTTCAAGACTTGAATCAAATATTCCTCGCCTTCAGGTGTTATTTTGCCCATAACCACACCCGGTGTGTTCGACTGGAACCGGAAATTTTCTATCAATAGAAAAATAATAAATATCAATATCCGTAATGAAAAATAACGCAAACTTATTTCCTTATATGCTTTAATAAATAAATAAATAAAAAAACAACATTATTCGGAGCACATTCACAACTCGGTAAGTTAAAAGAACGGACGAGCTTGGACAGTTTTTAGAGCATGACAGTAAACTTTTTCACATGACTGATTTCATCAACTGTAAATGTGTGTAAAAAAATTTTTTTTTTTTTTTGGTAAAATAAGACTATCCGTACATATAAATCTAATTAAACCAGAAAAAAATGTTACAGAATTTCACATTAAAGTGTATTAGCTGGATATATGTTGCGAATTCCCTCTGCATAATATTTTGCTCCGAAACATTTTATGCTGATCACGAACAATATACATGTGGAGACATTCTATGTAACAACAATTTCTATTAATATGTGATTACAGAACCATATCCTTATGTTTTTTTTCTGTTGTTTTTTTTAAATTTTATTATTTGTTTGTTTGGGTTTTACGTCACATCGACACAGTATAGGTTATATCGCGACGTTCCAGCTTTACTGGTGGAGGAAGACCTCAGGTGCCCTTCCGTGCATTATTTCAGGCACGAACGGGCACCTGAGTAGAACCACCGACGTTCCGGAAGCTAGCTGGATAGCTTCCTCACATGAAAGAATCCAAAGTCCCTGTTGGGATTCGAACCCACAGCGGTGAGGGGCAAGTGGTTTGAAGTCAACGACCTTAACCACTCGGCCACGGACGTTTAATTTTATTAAGTATTTTAACAGATAGAGCTTATTACTCTTTAAGGATCATTTATACAGTATCTACATTGTCTTCATAATATAAAGTTAAACTAAATCGAAGAAGAAAATAAAGCTTCTTGTAAACAATTAAAGAAACAATTAACCCTTAATTTTTCATGTTTAAGATATTTTCTGAGTCTGGAGTTCTGAGTTTCAACATTTGCATTTAAATAAGATAAACATATGTTACCTTAAACCAATAATTGGTTTGAAAAATCCCTCTAGAACGGGTTTCCATTGTCGCCATGACAACTTGGGGTAACATACAGGCTGTTGGTTGTAGATGACATCTCTTTAACATGGGCCAGCTGTTGAAGTGTTTCTAAATCATGCCACCGGAATTTAATCTTTAGATGTGCGAACCCCGTATCAACTAAACACCGCGCATGTCCTTAAAAGATTTTTTGTTTTGTAATATTGAAAAGCCTTAATTACCTGCTGCGATTTGAAGTGCTTTTTTTTAACAATACTACAGTGTTCATGATACATATATTTTGTATTTTGTCTTAACCAACGCAACCAGCCCTAAAATATAACGAATGCTTGTTAAAATATAGTCCAATAAGTAATTAATTACACAATCTATACACAAATTAAGTCTTTTAACTTTAGAGAAAAAAGTAGGACCAAGTTAAAAGACTGATATTTTAACTGTGTACAGACTTGGTAAAATGATAGTATTTGCTTTCAAACTAAATATACTGGTACAGCAGTACTGGTATTTGTACTGATACTATATGAGTTGACAAGTAGTGGTTGTAATATTTTAGTAGTATATCCCTAGTACTGATATATATCTGATTGTATAAGATGGAAGTTTAGAGTATATATTAAACATCTTGTCCCTTATATCATTGTAAATATTATGCTACGAAATAAAAAAAATATCAGGATAAACGTAAGGCAACACTACGCCTTATGCACTCATTATATAGATCACGTTCCAATAAAATTACAAAAAGAATATCCTAAGTAAAACATAAATTTGAAGTTTTTAAAACCACGATTTTTGTAATCACGGTCATAGGAATCATGATATCGTCCGAATAAAAATCACATGCATTCTTTTAAATTCTATAGTGTATTGAATCTTATAAAAAATACGCTTGGAAAAAATTCAAGCATGGCAGATATTTGTTTAAATTACTTATAAGTGTATTGCTACATTATTGTTCTTTTCCTTTTATTACAATTTTTCCTATTATTACCTTTTAGTGCGAGAAGAACGTGGTTCCGCAGTGCTGTCGTTGCACTAGTGTCACATTTTTCCACGTCTGAATAATCAAAGTCAGTATCTCTCGAAAAATCTGTTTTGTGAGTTGATAGGTGTTCTCCCAAAATAATCCGAGTAGAGGGATTTCAGATCTTATGAATGACAAAAAAAGAAAAAGAATAAAAAAACGGATAAAAAAAAAATTTGGCATCAGCCAGGATACGAACTCGAATGGCCACAGCATTATGCACTGAGCTATTCTCTCAGCAATTCTTAAGCGTGCTAATTAATCAATAAAAGACAATATTAAATCTAAAAAAACTTTTTTTTTCATTCCATGAAAATGGACATATAGATTTCTATTATTTTATTGCTTGCATATTCTAAATGAATTATAGAAACATATTCTAAATGAATTATGAAAAAGAGTATTAATGTAACTTGCGGCTGATTAGCAACCTAAAATTGAGATTAGTCTATAATATGAAAGCAATTGGTAAACCCCTACAATACAGTAGACTTAGATCTAATTAAGATCAAAACAACGTAAATATATTTTATATAAAGGCACCGATGTACGTTGGCGATTAATTTATTCTTGTGTATTTCAAAGCATACTAGTCTTGGTGTACTGTGGATATACAGTACAGTAGTGAGTACAGAACTGTAAACGTCAGTGTTAAATTACCAACAGTAAATATTTATCAATTCGATGCTCTGATTAATAAACATGATATGTTTTTGTTGCTGTTTTTCATAAATTATACATTATAGACACTTACTTCTAACTCCTCCTCCATCATATAAACTTTTCTGTGAATCCTAACGATAATACAATACACGATAAAAAGCATTTCCGGGTTTACATGTGTATACGCAATAAGAGTGACGTCATTTAAATCGCTGTAGTGCACATTTATTGTAGTGTCATTAAGACCGGTTTTCTCGCGTCGTGCATTGTATTATAATACGAAAATGAAATATCTTCTCTAACCGAGTTTTTTGACAATGTCTCTAGTGTTGTACGTTTCCTGCTTTTTAAAAGTCACTTGAAGTCAGCAGACCCCTATTGTATTTTGTAAGTAATATTGATGGGGGTACTGACACAGTCGTCTTAATCCTGAAAGAAAAAACAATTATCCACTTCTTTAACAACATTCACAGTTTTTTATCTTAAAGGGACTCCACTGATGTTTAAAAGCCTAAAAACATAACATTTGAATTTCTTACTTAAATGAGCTGGGGCACTTTAAAGAGAAATATATACAAAGATAGTTAAGAAATATACTTTGAAATAAATTGAAAATCGTATTTTTATGCTTTCCTTAGTCCGATTTGAGTAATATTTTAAGAAAACTCGAGGAACTTATCTAATTGGTTTTCGAGATCGCTTCTAATCTATATGTAGTAAGCATCTTAAAACACAACAAAACTGTTTCCTATTATGTCAGTCCAATACATGTCTTGATTGATGTTTTTCTATGATATAAATTGATGCTCAGTTTTTCATCAAATGCTACTTTTAATCCCCATAGACAAACACAACGTTCGTCATCCCTTCGGCAAATTATTATATGAATTCACTAAGGTGTAAAATTGAATTTTGTACAACAGAAGAATTTTTTGTAATTAGAAAGTATCGTGTGTTGAGGTTAAATAAAAAAGCGAGCTGTTCACAAATTAAATTGTATAAATATTTGAAAATGTAACATGTAATATATTACTGAATATTGAAATTGTTTTGGTCTATGTTTGATATGAAATGTCAATTTAACTACCTATTCAGTATGTTATTAAACGTTTTCGAGATATATGTAAGTAGTGATTCACCATAATTGTCCATAGACACTGCTTGTACAAGTTAGTACGTTCGTTACATGCAAATCAATAAAAGCTATTAACTAAAATTAGATCATTAGTTATCGGTACTATAAAACGAGAAACGTTCAACTTCTGGATAAACAGCTTCATGGTAGAACATTAGCTTCAGATATGTATTGATATTAGTATATATACATGGACCGGCAAAGTAAAGAAACAAAATTATATAAAACAAAAACGGAAAAACAAACAAACAAATTCTTAGTGATCATTTTTACAAACAAACAGTAAGTGGCAGCTATGACTAGTGTTACTTATCTTTGGGATTTAGGTTGTTTAAATGTGTTTGTTAGGGTAAAATACCCTAGTATACGCCTTTAATTTAAGGGAAATTTGAATTCATTTAGTGGAAAAGGTAATGTTCGCACTGTGACCCATTTTTAAGAGCATCTTTTTTTAAATAGCACTAGTCAAAAAGACTGTACTTTATTATTTCGGTGAGAAAAAAATCAAAACTTGGAGAAACAGTGTGATATACATGTTTACACAATACAGCACTTACTTTATACAAATGATAATTGACAGACAAAAGAAAAAAGTGTTTTATTGCACATTTAAACCTACAAATTTCACAAAGCATTTAGATGTAGGCAACATAGTTTCTTTATCAACGATCTAACAAGGGTATAATAATTTCGTTCACGTTCATTCAGATTTTTGTTTTCATATAATATTTTCAAAGCCAATTGCTAACTTTTAGATAAACTTGAAATTGTGGGAGTGAAGCTATTTCGTTTACAAAAAAAATATATATTTCTTATATTCTAAGAATATACATGTATAAGAATATAAAAGTCTCTTTTGAAGGTTTCAATCTAATCTTAAAAGTTCTTTGTGAACATGCAATGAAATTTTGTTTTATAAAAGATTGTTAATACAAAAATTTTACAATAGAAGGTACGTCATTCAAATAATCGCGAATAGGAGGAAATATTCTCTCTTAAAACGATCTTTATATCCTACTGTCATACAGATATTAAAGATACAAGAATGAATTTAGGATGATTAGAAATATCAAGCAAAGATATCTGTTACTTTTCAGAATTGGCAGTAAAAAGGAAAATTGAAATATTGTTTTAGGAAGTACTTTCAGGAATTCAATGTTTTTGTCATTTATCGAAAGTATCTTTAGCCATACCTATCAATATCAAAATTTAACTCATAAAAAGGATGTTCTTTATGTTTTCTTTCTTTTTATCACTGTTTTTTAATTATCATTTTAAGAAGGAAGAAATAGATTTCCAAAGAATACGTATTCATATAACTAATAACAAGGCATCTAGACAGAAATACCGTTTATCTCGCTATTATCGTCATTGATTTTAATGAGCAAAAAAAACTTACAAAAAAAATAAATACAATCACTGACATGAGGATCGGGGTGACTAATCTACGTACGATACCACTTAACGCTTGATTAATATATCTAGTCACTACAACAGCAATTGCTAACTGCTGTATATTAGTTAAATAAATAACCCAAATTTTCATGGCAGTGTTTTTATATATTGTGTCGTTGCTAATTTTGTTTAATTATACTATTAGTATTTTTGCTTTTTTTTGTTTTTCTTCATGCTCCTTTTTCCCCGCGGAATAATCGAATCTAGTACTTTTAGAGTTAAGTATTTAGTCGGAAGCATGTGGCGTAAGACATGCTACCTTGTTTTAAGCCTCTCATAAACTACTACAAAATCGAGTCTGCGATCCTTTATACAAGGAATTTTATACAACCTTTATCAATAGTAAGATAAAGTTAGTTAAACTTTAAACTGCTTCCTTGAAATTGTAATCAAAATAGCTCTTTCTGATATATTGGTTACATATGTAACACCTTGAAACTCATTTGGTCTCATTCAAAGCTTATAAAGCTATATTTTTAAGATAATATTGTTTGTAAAGTGTTTATTAATCGCACCAATATTGAGAATTTCAGTAGAGTAATCAATGATTAAAAATCGTAAAGCAAAACAAAAAAACCATTATTGTCGCGACAGTCTTACATAAGACGCAATAGATTTTCCGTTCGAAACAGAATATATCTAAAGAGACACAAAGAAGACTTGGTACGTTTTGTCGAGACGCCCTCATGTGTGCATAATATAATTGCACTTTTATATTATTATTAAAGGTAGATTAAATATATGATTGGAGAAAAGATAGAATTTTTTCTGTTTATGTAAAGGTTACAAAATGTACTTTATTTGCTTGAATGGCGTACGTCTATCTAAATCAATGCTGTATTTAGCGAGATAAAATTGAAGGTTATTTTCAGTTTAGCTATCTGGTGATTAGCTAAATCAATATGAATACTTTTTGCATCTATTTTCATCTTGTCTAAAACAAAATTCAAGCAGCAACAAAAAAGATACAAAAAGTTCATATTTGAGTGAGGTGAGTAACATATCCACATTGATGTATATGCAAATTGATACTTCCGATAAATGAAAATACAGGCTTATATTACTTCATAAAACGAAATTTCAATTTCCTTGTTTCCTTACATTTGATTATCATTATTACTCAATATTTAAAAAGTAATAAATATCTTTGCTTGATACTTCTGATAAATGTTAAACTTACATAAATAAAGGAATACGTGACATTTAGGCAAATCCCTGACTTCATATAACAGCTATTTAGTTGACAGCTTCTATTTAGAAGATACCGTTTGCCAATTTGCCAGTTCGATTTACCTTTTAAAATATCATCTAGTGGAATGGGTATCAATTGATATCATGTATTTCTTATACATTTTTATCATGACATGTTATTCAGCTTTTGATTTTGAACGAATATTTAAAGTGTCCCTTTCTTCTTATTTTATTGCAATAAAATGTATCAGTTGAATGATTTACCCAATATTGCAAACTGTATGTATTATTTTTCTTTCAATACAAGATGTACATAAATAAAAAAAATTCTTAAGTCAATCGTCATATATCTATATATTTATGTATGTAACTTTCAAACTAAGTGTAACTTCAAGCTCTTAAAAATATCTATCATCAAGAAATTATAATAATAATTCAGATATTTTGTACTCAACTAAAACAATCATTCATCAATTTTGGAAAACAAACTTCACCATTGTTTTGTGTGTTTATTACCCTCTTCAAATTAAAAATCTAATCTTTTTTCAATATGCAACTTTTATTCATTTAAAAGGTTTCATTTGTAAGGATAGCTCTTTTAAAAAACAATAAGACCTTGAATGGTATCAGAGTTTGTCATTTATTTGATGATTTGCCGCCAATAATATATACCATTTGCCACGTTAACAATGGGTTGAGGTTTATTACTTTTATGATGTAAACAAAATCAATACCTGATTATTTTGTTAAAAGAACTATTTCTTTATTGGAAGAATATATCCTTGATGCCACGTTCTGTACTGAAATATTGAAATCCTTTAAGACAAAACAATTATTTTATTTTGCAGACTCTGTTTGACTGAGACTTTTTATAAGATGGTCTTGGCAATATTACACAAAGCAAGTATATCATTTAACTTGCCCATTTCAATTAATGCAACCAAAATACCAAATATATCAACAACAAGACATCCCTTTAAATTATTGTTTGTTTGTTATCATGCTAATTATTTCATAATTTTAGCTTTTATAAATATTTACTCAATGCTAAGATGTTGTTTTCTCCCCTAATTTATATGCTTTTGTTTGTCAGCGTTCATCCTTGTATCAGTAATTGTATACTAATTACGAATTACTTATTCGTAATAATCATAAGATACCTTGCTTCCATGCGGAGTTTTTATCTACAAGCTGAAATCTTTTCTATTTCACAGTAGAATGACCGATCACAGAAGAACACATTATAGTTAATTACAGCTTTTATTGATTTGCATGTGATGAACGTAATCTTGTATAAGCAGTGTCTTTGGACATTAACGATGCAAAACTACTTATATCTCGAATACAATGTACATTTGTATTACATACTTAAAACAGTGGTCAATCTTGAATATTTCATATTGAATATATAGTTTAGACCAAACCAATGAGCTGAAATAATTTTATTGAATTAATGTAATCATGAAACAATTATACAAAAACATAGGCAAACAACTGAGCTTTATTTCAGTTCCAAAACACGTTAAATTCTGATTACAAAATCTTCTTTTGTTGACTATAATTCAATTTTGCACCAAATTAAAATCATAGCATATTTTGCCGGAGGGATAACGAAGTTGATGTGTCTGTATATAAGGGTTAAACGAATAACTGAAATATAATCATCAATTTACATCATAGAAACTTTCCATTACGACAACTGTTTGACTGACATAAAAGAAAATAGTCTGGTTGTGTGTGAGAACAATCAGTTAACAAATGTGATAATTTCCTCGAGTTCGCTTTAAATATGAAAAATACCAAACCAATAATTTCAATAAGTCAAATTTGTATGTTATTCAAAAATACTTAATTGCTAGTGAGGATATAGCTAGTTTCCTCATTAATATTACTTACAGAAGGAACCGAAATCAGTGATCTGCTGACGTCATTTGGCTTATAAAAGCGGTATAAAATGTACAACACTAACAGACTTTGTCAACAATGTCGATTCGTGCAGATATTGCCTTTTCGCATCATTTCATTGATAGTTTTATTAAAGATGACTAAATGTATTGCAAATTGTTTTGTTTTGGTATGTGGCAAAGTTTCAATTGAAATTGTAGAAAGCGTATTAAATAAGTTTTGATACAACTGTTTTTTTTTTATTTCTCCTTGTCAGAACAACTGTGTACACCTTCAAAATTATTTGTTATTTGTAATTCACGAACCTGTAAAATGTCATCGTTTTTCTAATATCAGTCGTTTTAAATACATGGGAAAACACTTATTGAAAATAACTTTTTGTCTTTTTCCAATTGAAAAATAACAGTAAATCTGGTAAAAAGTATGTTATGGTGAAAGTCTTTGAAAGCATTAAAAACTGAAAACTGCAGACTCGGTTTGACAAAATTGGGTTTTACGTCGTACCAACATAGACTACATATTACGTCAATCCAAATAAGTAACATAAACAAACATAATTAAAAGATGCAGATAAACAAATACATATCAAATAATGTCATTTTAACAAAAAATATTGAATATTTGAAGCTTTACCAATATGTATTTATAGGTCGGTATTCCAAAAGTGGCGTGGATATTTTTTTTGTAATCCAAGTAACGCAAAGTCTGATTTTTAGCTATGGTGTTTCGTTTACGATTAGATGTAACCTGCAATTTATAAATTCCAGGCAGAAAAAGAAAGCATTTTTAAAATATAGAGAAAATTTATCATCTTTTATTTCTATGTGAAATTTCTATCACATTCAAACCATGGAAAAAACTACGGAGATAAAAAGTACAAATACATTATTTAATGCAAACCCTTATTATTCTGATGAAAAAAGTACGTTAAAATTGTAAACCAACCTTAAATTGCGTCGGTGTTGTAAAAAAATGCGTCAATGAATAATTCATTGCGCTAAAAAAAGGAAACGATTAAAACACACTTCAGTACGGGAATTCCGTACTTCAGCGTCATCATAGCTGCATTTTATAACACAGCTATAACACCTTTTATTCTTTGAAATTAGCGCGTTTTACCTGGAAGTTCTTGCATGACAATTTTAAACTAAATAGATGAGATTTATTTAGTTCAGCAATTTACTTTGTACATCATTGTCGTTTATCATTAGACAGTGAAGATTCCTCGAGAGTAATGCAAACAGTAGTTAAAACTCGCATACCTTAGCACGCAAAAAATGGTAAATAGAGATCTGGAAATCATAATGTTACTTTTAACATTGTCAGAAAATGCTTTAATATACAAGAACTTCTATGAGTCGAACTTCGATTAGTCGATTCTCTCGATGTGTCGAAGCAAAATGAAAGTCCCAATATTTCCCCCCTATATATTCCTTATAAAAACCTCTTTATGAGTCGATATTTTACGTGTCGAATTGTTCGATGTGTCGATTTTTTTCGTTGTCCGTATAGAATAAATCTAGAACAATTTACCTTAAAGAAGTCGAAGTCCTTCGATTATTTTGACACCTTCGATCTAGAGACATTTTTCACACCTTATCTGATGGCGAAGACGATTTCCGATCAACCTGTGTGACAGGTCTTAATTACACAACCGAATGTTCAAACAGCCTTTGTATCGGTTTAAATGTGTGATAAAATGCTTTAATCGTAACTATTTTAATTGCCGTAGTGGTATTTGAAGTACATGTAAACATTAAGAACTACTTTCATTTGAGAACTTCCGTGACCCGGTGTCGCGAGCTAATCATACGCGAAATATTCACTATTAAGGCTGGTTTAGTTATTGCCCTTTTGTAAATTCATTGTATACGTCAACGGGTAGTCCAATTAATCAGCCGTGAAAAGTTATTTAACATGTGACATATATAATTGTAAAATGTAAAATATATGATAAATGAAAGAAAAACATGAAATAGGTTACTTTATGAATCTTATAATTAGGACTTGTCACGGGTCAAAATTTTGTCATGAAATTGAGACCGATTCATCAGTCTAAAAAATAGAGAGAAATAAGAATCCCTAAAGAAAGCCCAACACGGCAAAATTGAAAATGTTGCAGGCTCGGTTGGATTGAGCCTGTTCATTGGAGGTACTGGAAAGTGCAAACTACCGTCCACGCCCCCTAGCACCGGCTTAAGCAGAATTCAACATGAAGTCCTGATGTGTCAAAGTTTTTACGCAAGCCCCTTCAACTTCGACTTACCGAAGTTCTACTGTACATTGTTTATAGTAAGAAGTGTAAGATGATTTATATTCTGCTAAAATATTCCATTGAAATAGAGATAAAACAGAGAAAAATAGCCTTAACGATATAAATAAGATTTATGACTTTAAACTTACAACTGTTAGACAATTTAATCTTAAAAGCCATTCAACAACTTTCTGATATAACGCGTTATTTTCAAAGATTATAGGCGTCATAATTCAATAACATAAAGCGCAGTTATGATGACGACTGGGAAGGATTTAATTGTTCCTTTTATGGCACAATAAATTATTCATGAATGCGTAGAAGACACCAACGCAAGTTTAGCATAATACTGGCATCACTCTAACAATTTAAACACACGTTCATTTCAAAAGTGAATATAAAGTTTACAAGGAAAAATTAGCACAGAGGAATGCATGATGTACTTAATATAGAGAATTCTTAAAATACGTCAAAATAAACGACTGCAATATCATTGGTTAGGAAATGACTGATTTATTTTATATTCCTTTTACCACATATGACCAACATAGCATAATATGATGTTACCTGGTAACATATGTCTGAAACCAGCTTTAAGTTATAAATATAATTTGAGTATAAACTTATTATCTTATAAAATATATGTGTTATAATTTCATTGAAAAGTGGATTTCTCGTAGAGCCACATTAAAAACAAAAATGCTATTATAATAATATCCCTAGACCGCTAAATTGATTATAAAGGCTAAAAGTTACAATCGACTGATGATATTGATAATTATGACACATAATGTGGAAATCTAGGTCAAATGAATTCTAAGTTAAAATGTACATCTGTAGCTGTGCTTGAAGTGGACACTTAATAAATGGAGCTATGAGTATAAAAAATTAGTCGCTGGGTAAATTTAGGTCAACTGATATGGGGGTTTAAATCTGCACCTGAATTGAAAAATATAGGCTACTGGATCAAAATCTTGCTCAAATTACAATTCTACATCTGAAATTGTGTGCATATGCTAAAGCTCTGTTAACTTAAAATAGGCAACTATGTAAAAATATAAATCTAGGTCAAAGTTTCTATTCTGCATCTGAAACTGTGCTAAAAGTCCACATTTCATGGCTTTAGCTCTGTATATAAAAAGTAAGTCATTGGAAAAATGTCTAGGTCAACAAATGTCAAAGTTCTGTTTGCATTCTGTAAACGGCATCTAGTCCAAATATGGCTGAATCTTTAAAAACAAAACAAGAATGTCACAGGGATTAAGTTGTAACTTAAACAATTGAGGGAATTAATGAATAAAACATAAATGTTGCATTAACAAATAATCGCAATCGTCAACTATTAAATTTTGTACTGCATCAAGATAGAACAATTCTCCAATGCAGAATACATATTTGCTTGTCAATAAAGAGACGTCGCATTTTAATAAACTCGCCCTGTGGCCATGCCGGTATTTAAGAGTACAGATTACAAAACATGTTAACACTCAATATATCATTTCTTTATCTTAATGTAACCTAACTTTAATAGTTGCATAGACAGGTATCTATGTCACTGCATTTGTTTATGTGCATAACATGTCCTGAATTAATACATGCAGGTCGCGTTATTAATAACTAAACATACAGGTCGCGTTATCTATAACTAATAGCTATATTAAACTCACAGTTGCACAGTGGGACATTATACGATTAGTACATAGTGTCACTCTATTACATAATAATTTCACTGACCACTTGTAATTACTATGTCGGACTTAACTTTTGTTTTGGGATTAGCTTTAACTGTTTTCATGACAGTTTTATTCTTACAATGGCTTCTTCAAAATAAAGAAAAGAAGTATCCAAAAGGGCCAGCTGGGTTTCCAATTGTTGGACACCTTCCATTGTTTGGAAAATACCCACCGAAAACTTTCCTAAAATGGTGGAATTCTTTTGGTGACGTGTTTTCTATCAGACTTGGAAGCTGGAATACTGTTGTTGTCAATGGTTATAATGCAGTGAAGGCGGCTGCCGAGCATCCTGACGACGCATTCAGCGGAAGACCAAATTTTCTGACCATGGAAATCTTGAGCGAACGTACCAAAGAAGATAGACTCGCTTTTGGTAATTTTTCACCAGTTTATCTTAAACAAAGAAAGTTGGCCTCTAAAGCTTTACGTATGTTTACATCCAAGCGATCCGAAGTAATTGAAGAATTAGTTACAAGTGAGACTAACGTATTTGTAGATATTTTGGTAAAAAAATACAATAGAAATGCCGGTTTAATAGAACTGGATGTTCAAACATTAGTTACTAAGATAATTTACCAGTTTCTTTACGGACGAGGTAAAACTGTTGAAGTTGAAAGGCACGTGAAAACAATAATAGAATTTCTTGAAGAATTTAATGAGTTGTCTGGAAATGGGAGTTCATTGGACGTGTTACCATGGCTACAGTATATCATGCCATGGAAGGTTGAAGCGATTCGGAAGAATACCGCACGATCAGACGATCTTGTAACAGAGCAAGTACACCAACATTATGACACATTTGTTCCAGGAAACATTAGAGATGTAGCGGATGCAATTATTGCCAGTGACGCTGATGATGAAGAAAATAAAGATAGATATGTGTTAACAAGAGCTAGACTGAATCTTACACTTGCAGATTTACAAGACGCTGGGTTTGTATCAATTTATTTTCCTTGTTATCCGTGTCGGTTACTATTATTTCCTATTGATTTGAATTATTTATAATAACTACCCGTCTGTGTTTTGCCCATATACCCGCTCCTGTTTTTGTTTGGGGTCCTGCTCGACTCCATGCCGGTGGCCAGGTGCTGCTGGCTTGTGTTTTAGGAATACTGCCCTTCCTTGTTGACCTTTTTCCATATTAATATATTTTACAAACCTGCAAAAACAAAGTTGTCCAGTATTTATGCTTTAGTGTTTTAGGAATAAATGCTTTTCAGTGCCAGTTTAACTGAACAGTTGCCATGGAACATGGCCAGCATCGGTTTTACTTAATCATAAAAGAGAGATTTTTGTAATAGAATAAATCTAAGTTGAAATTAACAGCCACTATAATAAGGATATCTGAAGATATTTTGCATATCACCCAATAGCTTTAAAAGTTTTTAATCTCTGTTTATTAAGTTAATGACGAATGACGAATTGAAATAAATTACAAATTATGTATTATTATGTAAAAATTAGAATAATTTTATTTATATACTTTTTTTAGAAGATGTTACGAGAAGATAGTGATGTAGAAAGCGTTAAACATTATAATTTCCTGTTTTTATTTTAGCGTTGATACAACGCACAAAACGTTGTTGTGGCTGTTTCTCTACATGGCGAAATTCCCCGACGTTCAAGAAAAAGTTTTTACAGAGATCAAAGATATAGTTGGAACCAACAGGAGTGTAATGCTGAAGGACAAACCCGAACTGGTCTTCACAAATGCTGTCCTTCTAGAAGTCATGCGATTTGTTAGCCAAGTTCCTTTTTCAATTCCACATTACGCAATGAAGAATGCTAAGATACAAGGTTTCGATGTGGATAAGGACACAGTGGTAATTTTCAACCTCTATTCTGTTCATCACGAAATTTCATTCTGGGGAGATCCGGAAATCTTTCGTCCGGAACGATTTATATCCGATAGAAAAAGCCTTGATAAAGAAAAATGCAATCATATTTTCGCCTTTGGTCGCGGTAGACGCCGCTGTGTTGGAGAAATTCTCGCGCAGATGAATCTATTTATTTCGTTTTCCAATGTGATGCAGAAATGTAAATTTATAAAACCAGCAGATGAACAGCTGCATATAACTCCCATTCCTGGACTTGTTTATACGCCCAAACCGTACAAAGTGCTTGTACAAGAACGAAACTAACGTTTCGTTAAACTTCAAATACGTATATGTATCGTATTTAACTACATCCATTGAAATTAAATTGTATTTATTAAAATACTATTTTTGGTTTATTGGAATATTATATGCATTTTACAACACATGTACACCAATATATTTTCAGTAGACAGAATACAGCAGCTTTGTCATACATTTGTAACTGAGTATAACATGAGTTGTCACTAATTAACAGTGCTATTTTATTTTATATGAAAATATAATCAGACACCATTTTTTACCTTGTTCCTATTGTTAAATCGACACATTTAAATCCTCATAGAATTTCATTTTTTTATTTTATAAAAGGCTTTGTTGTAGGTTTGGTATTTAAATATATAAATGCAAACATGCTTTTTGAGAAAGGGTCATTGTATGTAAATCAAAGACATTCCGAAATGCTGAATGAACTAGTAAATATCGAAATTTTACTTACATTAAGGATTAACGTCTACTGACGCCATACATATCCTCCGTTTTATGGGTGTGAAATTTGTTAATATACTAAAAAATACGTTTTTATGGACTGTTCCTTACATGGTGACAATGGTGTCAATGTTGTTGCAAGGGATGTTGTTCTTAAAACCTTTGAGCAATCATCTTAATGTATTTTATTTTCTTAAAAATGCAAAGGATGATATTCCAAAAATGTAATTGAAATTTGACTTTTGAAAAGTTAAATTTTTTAAAGTATTTACAATTTCTGAAGAAGTGCAGACATTTTCAAAAAGAAATCGATTGCTCACATATCTATCTAAAGTACATTTTAGATTCGTGTTCATTAATTATTTCTTATCCAGCAACTGTTCAACTCTTCCCCCAGCTTATTCAAAGTAATTTATTTTTGTTTTTTTTTTGTCTATAGATATCCTAAAACGGTAACAATGACGTCATTATCCAATAAAACTGATAATAATGTAGTTTTATTTGCAATGAATTATTTCTGTTTGTCATTTTACCCTTAAATAGAACAGAATATTTATTTCCCTATGTTACGGTTTGTCTGTTAAGCTCAAAAATATCTTCTTTCTTATTTAGCTAAATAGTGTTGTTTTCAGACACGCACTTTATATTATGTTTATGAACAATTCATTTAAATAATTGCCTCCACATAATCTGTGATAAATAACTTTTCAAATTGCCATTTTGAGGGAATAGCGGAAGTTTTTTTTCTTTTTGTAATAAGAAAATGTTGCATAGGGCCTGCTACAAGAAATGTACGAGGGATTATCCAAAAATTCGTGGTCTTTCTTTGTTGAGTAAAAGATATTTGAGATATTGCTGCTTAGAGGAATTTTATATTACAAATAAACACAGACAAATTCATGTTAGTAGCTTCTTATATTACAACAATATCTAATTTTACATAAACATATGTCGGCGACAGTGAACTCCAAAAAGTTATCGACGTTACGTCATAATAACGTACAACTTGTGCTTCAAAGTTAGGCAGTCCATGGCTGGCCGCTACTTGCATTTCAAAATTATGTTCCCTGGCCTTCACACATCGAATATGACGATGAATACAACACTTGTACACAGCCAAAAACCATGCCTTATGTAACTGACACAGAATACGCTATGTAGCGTTCAGTAGATCGGCAGTCGACTGGAAACGGCGACCCCCGCACCTGTAATTAGCATGTTACGAATACAACTACCATAAACATGTAAACAAAATGTTTTTTGTTATTTATTTGTTTTAGTCTTGTAATATTTACTTTAAAACAGCGTAGAAGTTGAGTTTTGTTTAATGATTTAAATTAAAACTCAATGTTATCTCTGAGAGGACTGCACATTCTATTGGGACTAGGTCCGGTGAATAGGCGAGATGTGGCACACATTTAAGATCAATCAGTGACAACTCAAGTCTGGTTTCAGCGGCCGTATGTGCTGGTGCATTATCAAGATGTAGAAGAAATTTGTTGTTCCCTAATGAACGCCCCAAAAACGGCAAAAATTGAAAAATGTTGCAGGGTTATGAGCCCGTTATAGACGGTAGTCGTAATTGCAAGTTACCGTCCACGCCCAATATCACCGTCTTAAGCAGAATTTAACATTGAAACATAAAAAAGTGCAATTGTTAATTAAGAAACATATGCAGATGTGTTCATTCGGCGGTTAGCATGGAACCTTAAATGTGACACTTTCGTCCATTCCATAAATGACGGTTTATGGTCCCTTAATAAAATAATGCGTTTGCCCTTAATGGGAAACCATCGGCGGGAAAAAAATGTAATTTGAAAGGGGATCAGAGTTTCTGAATCCTACATATTACAGATAAGACGTCAAAAGACAAACACCATATCGTAAAGGGGATTATGCAGAATTTAAGTAGGAAAAATGGAACCCCATTAGATTAAGAAAAGGTGATCTAGGAAGAAATAAAACTCGATAAATAGCGGCTAAATGATTCGTTTTTTGTTAAATCGTTTATGCATTCTGATTTTACAGTGTCATGCATTTCTCATGCAAACCGTTTTTTTTTGAATTATGACTAAATAGAAATGTAATGTCCTGTTAAAAATCCAGTGCACAAAACTTATTGCTTTGAAGGAAATGACAATCATTTTCTATATAAATGCTAATAGTATCGCTTTGAGCGACAGCTTTCGTAATTTATTAACGTGAAGGAACACAGTACCCAATTTAGTCAAACCGAGTCTGCAGTTTTCAGTTTTTACTGCTTTCGAAGACTTTCACCATAACTTTTTCAAATAGTTATTTTCGACAAGTGTTTTCCCGTGTATTTAAAACGACTGATATTAAGATATACGATGTTATTTTACAGGTTCGAGAATTATAAATAACAAATAACTTTGAAGGTGTACACAATTGTATCAAAACTTATTTAATACGTATTTTCTACAATTGAAACTTTGCCACATACCAAAATAAAACAATTTACAATACATTTAGTCATCTAATATAAATCGATCAATGAAATGATGCGAACATGAAATATCTGCACCAATCGATTTTTGTTGAAAACGTTTGTTAGTGTTATACATTTTATACCGTTTTTATAAGCCAAATGACTTCAGCAGATCACTGTTGTAGGTTCTTTCTGTAATATTAATTAGAAAACTAGCAAAGCATATTGTAGTCTAAATCCCCACTAACAATTAAGATTTTTTGAAAAACATACAATTTTGACTGACTGAAATGATTGGTTTGGTATTTTTCATATTTCAAGTTAACTCGAGGAAATTATCACATGTGTTTATAGATTTGTTCTCACAACCAGACTCCTTTCCTTTTATGTCAGTCAAACATTTGTCGTAATGGAAAGTTTCTATGATGTAAATTGATGATTTTATTTCAGTCATTCGTTTAACTCTTACAGACAGACACATCAATTTCCGGCAAAATACATGTATGATATGATTTTAATTTGGTGCAAAATTGAATTATGTTCAACCAAAGAAGATTTTGTAATCAGAATTAAACGTGTTTTGGAACTGAACTTAAACTCAGCTTTTTGCCAATCTTATTGTATAATTGTTTCATGATAACATAAATTCAATAAAATTATTTCAGCTCATTGGTTTGGTCTAAACTATATATTCAATATGAAATATTCAAGATTGACCACTGTTTAAAGTATGTAATACAAATAAATGTACGTTGTTTTCGAAATATAAGTAGTTTTCCATGGTTAATGTCCAAAGACTCTGCTTATACAAGATTACGTTCATCACATGCAAATCAATAAAAGCTGTAATCAACTATAATGTGTTTTCTGTGATCGGTCATTCTACTGTGAAATAGAAAAGATTTCAGCCTGTGGATGAAAAATCCTCATGGAAGCAAGGCATCTTAAGATAATTACAAATAAGTATTATAGTTAGTTTATACAATTATTGATACAAGGACGAACGCTAACAAACAAAAACATATAAATAAGGGGGAAAAACAACATCTTAGCATTGATATAATATTTGTAAAAGCTAAATTTATGAAATAATTAACATGATAACAAACAAACAAACAATAAGATGTCTAGTTCTTTATATTTATTTGGTATTTTGGTAGTATTAATTGGGAAAGGATAAATGCAATTCTTGCTTTGTGTAATGTTGCCAAAAGCATCTTATAAAAAGTCTCAGTCAAACAAAGTCTGCAAATTAAAAGTTTTGTCTTAAAGTATTTCAGTATAGAACGTGTCATCAAACTTATCAGCTTATAAAGAGATATTTCTTCCAATAATCACATAGTTCTTTAAACAAAATAGTCAGGTATTGGTTTTGATTACGTCATAACAGTAATAAACCTCAATACATGGTCAACGTGGCATATGGTATATGTTATTGGCGGCAAATGTTTTTGTTTTTTTCAAATCATCAAATAAGTGACAAACGTTTATACCAGTCAATGTCTTATTATTTTAAAACAACTATCCTTTCAAATTGAAAACTTTTAAATGAGTAAAAAGTTGCATATTGAAAAAGGAATAGATTCTTAATTTTGAGAAAGAGGGTAATAAACACAAACAAATGTGATCTTTGTTGTTTTTTATCAAAATTGATATATGCTTGTTTTAGTCAAGTAAAAAATATTTAAATTATAATTATGAATCTTTAGTGATATTTTTCAAGAGCTTGAAGACGCACTTTTATTGAAAGATATATATGATGATTGACAGACAAGTTTATTTATACAAAATCTTGATTTGAAAAAAATATTAAAACATAAAATTTGCAAGAGAAGGAACATCATTGAACTGATGAATTTTATTTCAATAAAATAAGAAGAAAGGGGACATTTTAAACATTCTTCTTAAAATAAAAGCTGAATAACACGACGTGATACAAATGTATAAAAATACATACTATCAATTAATACCAATGCCACTAGATGATATCTAAAAGGTAAATCGAACTGGCAAATTGGCAAACGGTATCAACTCAATAGAAGCTGTCATATAAAGTCAGAGATTTGCTTATTGTCACTTATTTCTTTCTGTATGTAAGTTTCATATTTATCAGAAATATCAAGCAAAGGTATCTATTACTTTTCAGAATAGTGCTTAATAATGATAATCAAATGTAAGGAAACAAAGGAAATTGAAATTTCGTTTTAAAAAGAAATATAAGCCTGTATTTTCATTTATCGGAATATGCTTTATTTTCATTTATCGGAATTTTATATATCAATATATCAATGTGGATATGTTTCTCACACAAACATGAACTTTTGTATCTTTTTTTATTGCTGCTTGAATTATGTTTTAGACAAAATGAAAAAAGATGTAAAACATTTTTATATTGATAACAGCTAATCACCAGATAGCTAGACACAAAATAACCTTTATCTCGCTAAATACAGCATTGATTTAGATAGACGTACGCCATTCAAGAAAATAAAGTACATTTTGTAACCTTTACATAAACAGAAGAAATCTTAAAGCATTGATTTAGATAGACGTACGCCATTCAAGCAAATAAAGTACATTTTGTAACCTTTACATAAACAGAAGAAATTCTATCTCTTCTTCAATCATATATTTAATCTACCTTTAAATATAAGAAGCGGTAATAATATAAAGGTGCAATTATATTATGCACACATGAGGGCGTCTCGACAAAACGTATCAATACTTCTTTGTGTCTCTTAAGATATATTCTGCTTCGATCGGAACATCTATTGCGTCTAATGTAAGACTGTCACGACAATAATGGTTTTTTTGTTTTGCTTTACGTTTTCTAATCATTGATTACTCTACTGAAATTCTCAATATTGGTACGATAAATAAACGCTTTACAAACAGTATTATCTTAAATATATAGCCTTGCAAACTTTGCTTATTTGCAAAATGATTTTTTTTCAAGATGTTACAGATGTTACTTACCCATCAAATAGAGTTTTTTAAATTTAATTTCAATGAAGCACTTAAACTTACTTCTAGCACTTAAACTTACTTCTTCATTTCTATTGATAAAACTCGTACAAATGTCCTCTAAAGGATCGCAGACTCGATTTTTGTGGTTTATGAGAGACTTTAGAAAAAATTGTAGCAACTCTTATGCAACATGCTGCCGACTAAATACGAAACTCTTTAAGTACAAGACTCGCTTATCCCGCGGGAAAGAGAAACAAAAAGCAAAACAAAAAAGCAAAATAATAATAGTATAATTAAACATAATCAGCAACGAAACAATATATAAAACACTGTCATGAAAATTGATGTTATTTATTTACCTAATATTTACCTTATACGCATAAGTAAGCTCACCAGCTGTTGTTGTGACTGGAGATATTGGTCTGGGAAGATTCTTTGAGTGTAATGCAGACACAACGAAGTAGTTAAAACTCACAGACTAGATCTTAAAGACATTAGCACGTAAAAATGGTAAATAGAGATCTGAAAATCATAATGTTACTATTAAAATTTGTCAGAAATTGTTTTAATCTACATTGTATATAGAAAAAGTTTAAGATGGTTCATATTCTGCTAAAATATTCAATTGAAATAGAGATTGAACAGAGAAAATTAGCCTCGACGATATATATAAGATTTATGACATTAAACTAAAACTGTCAGACAACTTAATCTTAAAAGCCATTCAACAACTTTCAGATATAATGCGTTATTTTCAAAGAATATAGGCGTCATAATTCCATAACATAAAGCGCAGTTATGATGACGACTGAGAAGGATTTAATTGTTCCTTTCATTGCACAATAAATTATTAATGAATGCGAAGAAGACACCAACGCAAGTTTAGCATAATACTGGCATCACTCTTACAATTTAAACACACGTTCATTTCAAAAGTGTTATCGCTATGATATCTTTTTTTAAGGAATATAAAAATTACAGGGGAAAAATAGGACAGAGGAATGCATAATGTACTTAATATAAAGAATTCTTAAAATACGTCAAAATAAACGACTGCAATACCATCGGTTAGGAAATGACTAATTCATTTTATATTCTTTTTACCTCATATGACCAACATAGCTTAATATGATGTTACCTGGTAACATATGTCTGAAACCAGCTTTAAGTTATAAATATAATTTGAATATAAACTTATTATCTTATAAAATATATGTGTTATAATTTCATTGAAAAGTGGATATCTTGTAGAGCCACATTAAAAACAAAAATGCTATTATAATAATATCCCTTGACCGCTCAATTGATTATAAAGGCTAAAAGTTACAATCGACTGATGATATTGATAATTATGAAACATAATGTCGAAATCTAGGTCAAGTGATATCTAAGTTAAAATGTACATCTGTAGCTGTGCTTGAAGTGGAAACTTAATACATGGAGCTATGAGTATAAAACTAGTCGCTGGGTCAAATTTAGGTCAACCGATATGGGGGTTTAAATCTGCACCTGAATTGAAAAATATAGGCTACTGGATCAAAATCTTGCTCAAATTACAATTCTACATCTGAAATTGTGTGCATATGCTAAAGCTCTGTTTACTTAAAATATGCAACTATGTAAAAATATAAATCTAGGTCAAAGTTTATATCCTGCATCTGAAACTGTGCTAAAAGTCCACATTTCATAGCTTTAGCTCTGTTTATAAAAAGTAAGTCATTGGAAAAATGTCTAGGTCAACAAATGTCAAAGTTCTGTTTTCATTCTATAAACGGCATCTAGTCCAAATATGGCTGAATCTTTAAAAACAAAACAAGAATGTCACAGGGATTAAGTTGTAACTTTAAACAAATGAGGGAATTAATGAATAAAACATAAATGTTGCATAAACAAATAATCGCAATCGTCAAATATTAAATTTTGTACTGCATCAAGATAGAACAATTCTCCAATGCAGAATACATATTTGCTTATCAATAAAGGGACGTCGCATTTTAATAAACTCGCCCTATGGCCATGCCGGTATTTAAGAGTACAGATTACAAAACATGTTAACACTCAAAATCATTTCTTTATCTTAATGTAACCTAACTTTAATAGTTGCATAGACAGGTATCTATGTCACTGCATTTGTTTATGTACAGGTCGCGTAATCTATAACTATCTGCTATATTATACTAGGACATCATACGATTAGTACATGGTGTCACTCTTTTACAAAACAATTTCACTGAACACTTGTAATTACTATGTCGGACATAACTTTTGTTTTGGGATTTGCTTTAACTGTTTTCATGACAGTTTTATTCTTACAATGGCTTCTTCAAAATAAAGAAAAGAGTTATCCAAAAGGGCCTGTTGGGTTTCCAATTGTTGGACACCTTCCACTGTTTGGAAAATACCCACCGAAAACGTTCCTAAAATGGTGGAATTCTTTTGGTGACGTGTTTTCTATCAGACTTGGAAGCTGGAACACTGTAGTTGTCAATGGTTATGATGCAGTGAAGGCGGCTGCCGAACATCCTGACGACGCATTTAGCGGAAGACCACATTTTCTGTCCATGGAAATCTTGAGCGAACGTACCAAAGAAGATAGACTCGCTTTTGGTAATTTTTCACCAGTTTATCTTAAACAAAGAAAGTTGACCTCTAAAGCTTTACGTATGTTTACATCCAAGCGATCCGAAGTAATTGAAGAATAAATTACAAGTGAGACTAGCGTATTTGTAGATATTTTGGTAAAAAAATACAATAGAAATGCCGGTTCAATAGAACTGGATGTTCAAACATTAGTTACTAAGATAATTTACCAGTTTCTTTACGGACGAGGTAAAACTGTTGAAGTTGAAAGGCACGTGAAAACAATAATAGAATTTCTTGAAGAATTTGATAAGTTGTCTGGAAATGGGAGTTCATTGGACGTGTTACCATGGCTACAGTATATCATGCCATGGAAGGTTGAAGCGATTCGGAAGAATACCGCACGATCAGACGATCTTGTAACAGAGCAAGTACACCAACATTATGACACATTTGTTCCAGGAAACATTAGAGATGTAGCGGATGCAATTATTGCTAGTGACGCTGACGATGAAGAAAATAAAGATAGATACGTGTTAACAAGAGCTAGACTGAATCTTACACTTGCAGATTTACAAGGAGCTGGGTTTGTATCAGTTTATTGTCTTCCTTGTTATCCGTGTCGGTTACTATTATTTCCTATTGATTTGAATTATTTATAATAACTACCCGTCTGTGTTTTGCCCATATACCCGCTCCTGTTTTTGTTTGGGGTCCTGCTCGACTCCATGCCGGTGGTCAGGTGCTGCTGTCTTGTGTTTTAGGAATACTGCCCTTCCTTGTTGAATTGTTTTCCATATTATTATATTTTACAAACCTGCTTTATCATTTTTTCTTCAAAAACAAAGTTGTCCAGTATTTATGCTTTAGTGCTTTGTGAATAAATGCTTTTCAGTGCCAGTTTAACTGAACAAGTGCCATGGAACATGGCCAGCAGCGGTTTTACTTAATCATTCAAGAGAGATTTTTGTAATAGAAGAAATCTAAGTTGAAATTAACAGCCACTATAATAAGGATATCTTAAGAGATTTTGCATATCACTCAATAGCTTTAAAAGTTTTTAATCTCTGTTTATTAAGTTAATGACGAATTGATTTAAATTACAAATTATGTATTATTGTGTAAAATATTAGAATAATTTTATTTATATACATGTACTTTTTTTAGAAGATTTTACGAGAAGATAGTGATGTAGAAAGCGTTAAACATTATAATTTCCTGTTTTTAATTTAGCGTTGATACAACGCATAAAACGTTGTTGTGGCTGTTTCTCTACATGGCGAAATTCCCCGACGTTCAAGAAAAAGTTTTTACAGAGATCAAAGATATAGTTGGAACCAACAGGAGTGTAATGCTGAAGGACAAACCCGAACTGGTCTTCACAAATGCTGTCCTTCTAGAAGTCATGCGAATTGTAAGCCAAGT